>NC_067494.1:31114345-31179345 GCF_947179515.1 Apodemus sylvaticus | reverse complement strand
TTCCATTGTCCTAGGTTTCTAGTTTGTCCAGAGATGCCCCTACCCCTTCCAAATTGTCTGTCCCTTTGTTCTCCACATACTTGATCCCTCCTGTTACCCTCTCTCACCTAGTTCCCTCCCTCCATTTACCCCCTCCCATGTCTATTTTATTTCCCCATTTACAGTGAGATTCAAACACCCTCCTTGGGCCCTCCCTGTTACTTAGTGTCTTTGGGTATGTGGATTGTAGCATGGTCACCCTGCACTTTATGACTAATATCCACTTATAAGTAAGTATATATCATGTGTGTCTTTCTGGGTCTGGGTGACCTCAATCAGGATGGTGTTTTCTAGTTCCATCTATTTGCCTACAAATTTCATGATGCATTTGTTTTTAATAGCTGAGTAGTATTCCCTTGGATAAACAAACCACATTTTCTGTATCCATTCTTCAGTTGAGGAGTTGTTTCTAGTTTCTGGCTATTACAAATAAAGCTGCTAAGAGCATAGTGGAGCATGTGTCTTTGTGGTATGGTGAAGCATCTTTTGGGATCTGCCTAGGAGTGTTATAGCTGGGTCTTGAGGTAGAACTACTTCCAATTTTCTGAGAAACTGCCAAATAGATGTCCAAAGTGGCTATTACAAATTTGCACTCCCACCAGCAATGGAAGAGTGTTCCTCTTTCTCCACATCCTCGACAGCATCTGCTGTCATCTGAGTGTTTGATCGTAGCCATTCTGACTGGTGTAAGATAGAATCTCAGAGTTGCTTTGATTTGCAATTTCCTTATCACTAAGGATGTTGAACATTTCTTTATGTGCTTCTTGGCCATTCTCTGTTGAGAATTCTCTGTTTAGCTATGCACCTGATTTTGGGGGTAGTTATTTGGCTTGTTGGTGTCTAATTTCTTGAATTCTTTATATGTTTTGGCTATCAGCCCTCTGTTAGATGTGGGGATGGTGAAGATCTTTCCCATTCTATAGGCTGATGTTTTGTCCTGTTGACAGTATCCTTTGCCTCACAGAAGCTTTTCAGTTTCATGAGGTCCCATTTATTAATTGTTGATCCAGTGCCTGAGCTGTTGGTGTCCTGTTCAGGAAGTTGTCTCCTGTGCCTATGTGTTCAAGGCTATTATTCCCCTAGGTTCTCTTCTTTCAGATTTGGTTTACCTGGTTTTATGTTGAGGTCTTTGATCCATTTGAACTTGTTTTGTGCAGGGTGATAGATGTAGATCTATTTTCATTCTTCTACATGCAGACATCCAGTTAGACCAGCACCATTTGTTGAAGTTTTTTTTTTTTTTTGTTAACCATTGTATGATTTTGATTTCTTTGTCAAAAGTCAAATGTCTGTGGTGTGTGGGTTTATTTCTGGGTCTTTGACTCAATTCCATTGATCACTCTGCCTGTTTTTATGCCAATACCATGTAGTTTTTATTACTATTGCTCTATAGTACAGCTGGAGATCAGGGATGGTGATACCTACCAAAGACCTATCCATAGCCAACTATGCTCTTAACAAGATCCGTGTTTCTATTTATTTGTGCCTAGATTATAAAACTTCACCAAAAAAAAAAAATAGTAAGAAAAAGCTTCTGTCTTCATTCAGAGCCTTAGTTTTTATCCAGTACAGAGAGCAGGAAACAAAAGAATTATGTAGAGTCTTACATACTCCTAGGTTTACCTATCCTCTGTGAACTGGTAAGCTGGAGCTCACCAATAGTCACGAAGATAATTTTTAGAGCCTTTGACCAGCATTAGACATTTCAAACCAGGGCTAGACACTCAGATGAAATATTTTCACTGAAATCGGATGGTTGACATAGTTTCCCCACCCTCACCCAATACTGTTCATTTTCTGTTAAATATGGGATAGGTGAAAATGTTAACAATTGTACAACTGAAGAATAAAAAGAAGCTCCATCCTCATTTGGCACGAGAGAGAAGTTTTAATCCAATCCTCAGTGGAAAGTTATGATTGATAGTAATGTAGCAAACATTTTTTTCTTTTCTTTTTCCTAAAGTCAAAAAGCAGTAGAGGCGGGCGGAATGCACTTAGACAGCTATGGAATTAAACCCTATAGCTGGAATTATCTTACAGTTTAAGAAATTTTATCAGGAGAAAATGAGTTTATGGCATTTGCTGCTGAAATAAGAAAAACCAGCATTTCTATGTGGCCTAAAAGAGACAACAGGTGACTGGTTTGAGATCACACATGGTAAGTAGGAAATGCTTTTGCTGATGCTGCTCTTGCATTTCCTATTTATCACGTGTGATCTCAAACCAGTCACCTGTTGTCTCTTTGATTTATTTATGAATCAGGAAGCAAGGGTTTCCTGTTTATTTTTTCTAAGAAATAATTAAAATATCGAAGATGTTCAAAATGCTTTTGCTGAGGCTGCTCTTTTGTTTCTTCGAGGCAGGAACTCACTGTGTAGCCCTAAGCCTGGAATTCACCATGTAGATCAGGCTGGCTGCAAACTCACAGAGAGCCACCTGCCTCTGCTTCCTGAGTGCTGGGATTAAAGGTACATCACCATGTAAGTACTACCTTCTTGATTTACAATTATGTCTTTCTACCTTTAACGTTGCATGTTTTACCCCAGAGGAAATGTATTCCTAAGGCTTATCATGCGACCCACACTGTTCCAAATGATCAGACTGTGAAGATAATTTTTGGTATGTATGTGTGGGGCTTGTCCTTCAGTGATCACGTGTGTGTGTGTGTGTGTGTGTGTGTGTGTGTGTGTGTGTGTGTGTGTGTGTGTGGCGGGGGTTGGTCCTCTGTGTGGCAATACCGAGGTACAGAAGCATTGAGATGCAGGGCCTAGGAGGAAGTATTATTGAGACTTGTGCCAGCCGCCCTGAGTGGTGGGATCCAGGCAGCTCTCGCCACAGCTGGCTGTGGTAACCTGTTGCTACCTCGTTCCCTTCCTTGCTCTGTCACCCTCTTGCTTGTGCCTTTCCTATATTTCCACCTGCCCGAGGAACCTCGCAGGGGCCTGAGCAGTAGGGCCATCCAATCATAGGCTTAGAATTTTCAAAACCTACTTTAATAAGTGTTCTTCTAAAAACTTCTCTGACAGTTTAGAATTTGGAAAATAAAAATAGTGATGAGAATGCATTGTATATGGTATAAACTCTTTTTTTGGTGTTTTTTGTTTTTTATTTTTGTTTTTTGTTTTTTTTCAAGACAGGGTTTCTCTATGTAGCCCTGGCTGTCCTGGAACTCACTCTGTAGACCAGGCTGTCCTTGAACTCAGAATTCCACCTACCTCTGCCTCCCAAGTGCTGGGATTAAAGGCATGGGCCACCACTGCCCAGCTTGGTATAATGAAGCCCATTATTATATGTAATTAACATACTCTAATAAAACATTTAAAAGAAAATAGGATATTTTTGGTTAGAGTTCTGATTGATCCAGGAAGTACGTAATTCTGGGCTCTGTCAATTAACAGTCCGATGGCCTTGGTCTGGGCTTATCTTGGCTCTAGGGTACAGTCCCTCTTGACAGGGAAGTTGAGGCAGGGCCATGACCAGCTCAATGCAGTTTCATCATCTACAATTAGGAAGCAGAGTAATGGATATTTACGCTCATTTTCCCTTTACACACAGTCTGAATCCCAGCCTAGGGAATGGCTGAACCCACAGTAGGCCATCTTGCTACAGTTAGTTAACCTAATTAAGATCATCCTCCCCATTCCCACAGGTTGGTCTGCCAGCGGGCTCAAGATCTCAACAAGAAAATTGAAATGAGCTAGTATAGCTCTTTTAAGAGGTAAAGTTACCACGAGGTTGTTAGGAGAAATCCTAATCCACTGTGACTGCTGTCCCTCTGTCCCTTAAGTTAAAGGGCACTGTGAAGACGCCCCATTGGGTAAGAGTGCTTGCTGATAATATGGAATACCTGCATTTGCCCCCCAGAATCCATACAGTGAGAGGAGAGACCTCACTTTCGAAAACTGCCCTCTGACTCCATGCATAAGCCACGGGGCATGCGTGCACAGCCGGATCACACAACATCAATTTAAAAATGAACAAACTGGAATATAAACAGACACCGAGGAAAGATCACACAAAGTCAGGGAAGAGGTCGAAACATCTTCCCCGACAGCCCTTAGCAGCCAGTCTTAGCTTCTTCGTGGGTTCTTCTTTTTCTCACTCTTCAGACCCTGGTTTCACTCCCCGTCACTGGATAGGAGAGAGAGAAGGAGAGAGAGGAGAAAGAGAGCCTGACCCTAATTTCTTTCTTACTATTTCTTCTATGAGCAGTACCAACAACCACACCCAACCTCCCTGGACGACTGACAGCCATCCACACCTCTCTTGTGGGGGTCCCTAATATCTATATACCTTCTGAAATGTCCTCAGAAGTACAAATGTCACACAACTGCTGAAACTATCAGAAGCTGGCAAATCACACCCCTGCTAGATAGAACATGTGGCAGATCACAGTCAGCTGCTGTGCACAAACCAGAGCGGCCCCGTGTCCCACACCCGGGATTAAAACAAAGCCATATTCTTCTATTTTTGTTTTTTTGTTTTTTTTTGTTTTTTGGATTTTTGTGTTTTTTTTTAAATTTTTTTTATTTTTATTTATTTATTTATTTTTTTGAGACAGGGTTTCTCTGTATAGCTCTGGCTATCCTGGAACTCACTCTGTAGACCACGCTGGCCTCAAACTCAGAAATCCACCTGCCTCTGCCTCCCAGACTGCTGGGATTATAGGCATGCGCCACCACTGCCCGGCTAAAACCATATTCTTATATTTCTGTTTTTTTTTTTTTTAAAGAAACCAAAATTCCAAAATTGTCATTACAGCCCTCGGAAGGAGGGCTCTGTAGACACTTTGTAGACACTGTGATGTTGCAATTTTGTATCCAGGACCTTGAGCAAAGAACTATCTCTGAGTCAAGCCAGTGGAGGCTTTGTTGGCCCCAGAAAACTCACAGAGACTAAAGAGAACAAAGTCAGAAACTCTAAAATTAGATGCGGAGCTTACACAGAAATGCTCAGGATTTAGAGCTCATCATTCACAACTTTGTATTTTTTGTTAGTTCCCTCCCCCCACCCCAGAGGAACTAACTTTGCTATTTCATGTTTGATACTTTCTTGTCTCTGCCATGAAAACAATAGTAATAATAATAAACTACCCACTTTATTAGATTAACTATGTGTCTTAGGGTTTGCATTGCTGTGAACAGATACCATGACCAAGGCAACTCTTATAAGAACAGCATTTGATTGGGGCTGGCTGATAGGTTCAGAGGTTCAGTCCATTATCATCAAGGTGGGAGCATGGCAGCACCCAGGCAGGCATGGTGCTGGAGGAGCTGAGAGCTCTCTACCTCTTGTTCCAAAGGCAGACAGGAGAGGACTAACTCTTCTACACTGGGCAGAGCTTCAAAGTCCACCCCCCACCTCCCTCCCTCCCACAGTGACCCACTTCCTCCAACAAGGCCACACCTCCTAACAGTACCACATCCTATGGGCCAAGCATATTTAAACCACCACACTGCCACTGTGCTGCTTTAGTATTATGGTATGGGGGGATAAGTACATCAATGCTGCTGTATTACTATCTGAGATAAGGTATATGAAGTCATATGCTCTGGGAATGATCTGTCAACATTTTGAAAGAAATTTCTCTTTGCATGTTAATCTAATATTTAGGTGATGATAACTTTGAGTCATTGATATGGATACTAATTTAGGAACTATTTGAAAGGGTGTTTATTCATACGTCTCTACCCAGCCTGACCATTCCTGGGGCATCTAGGGCTTCAATCATTAAATTTAACATTTCATTGGGAAATGTTATTGAAATGTGCAGAGATCAAAACAAGTCTGTACCTGAGGCCACTTTTATTTCGAAGGCAGAAAACTGAGCCAATAAACAAGAATAACAAATAATTAAGAAGAACTTAATTAATGGCAATTTACTGGAAAAGGGTCAAAAAGGAAAAAAAAAAGTGGAGAAAGGGACTTTGGGGAAGATGGCTCACTCGGTAAAGTGTTTGCTGTGCCAATATCAGGACCTGGGCTTGGGTCCCTGAATCTGTGAGAAAGCCAATCACAGTGACAAACTCTGAAATCCCAGCATTGGGGATGCAGAGATGGAGACTATAGCTTATTGACCAGTTAGTCTAGCCAAATCCATGAACTCCAGGTTTAGTGAGAACTCTAAAAAGTGAAAACGGAAAGACTAAGATCTTGGACATTAACCCTTGGCCTCTACATGCAATGGCATGTACAAGAATATGTATATACACATGTAGCACACATGCACGGAAGCGTACACACAAGACTAAATGGCTGTTTCCAGTCCTCTATCTAGAATTAAAAGAGATAGATTGAATGCTCCCGACGCACTCCTCTAGCTTTGTCATGTCTGTCTCGTCATCCCAAGGCTTCACATCTAGTAAGATGGAAGACTTCGCAACAACTGCAGGCTTTTTAGCTTTCTTTGATTCATTCTGTGCAAAGTGTTCTTCTCGTAGCCTCTTTGCTTCTTTGCTTTTCTCCTCATCGTCAGATCCGAAGAGATCAATGTCGTCGTCCTCGTTGTCGTCGTCGTCGTCGTCGTCGTCGTCGTCGTCTTTAGCATCTGCAGCTCCACTTCCTGTGGTGTCTTCCACACCGTCGTCGTCGTCGTCGTCGTCGTCGTCTTTAGCATCTGCAGCTCCACTTCCTGTGGTGTCTTCCACACCGGTGGGGCCATACTTGCCCAAAGATTTCTTCACTCCTGGCAGACTGGCCTTTTCTTTTCCATAAGACTTGATGTGATTATACAATGCAGGGCATGACACAGGCTTCAAATACTGCCACATCTGCTTGAGATGGCACATACCCCTCGATGTAGCTCTTGTCCGCCAGGTAATCGTTAAGCACCTGGAGGCCGGCGGGGGTTTTCAGGTCTCCGAAACCCATGGCGATCCTGAATGAGATGATAGTTTTATTTTAAAAAGTTTATACTCTGTTGCAAAGAAGAATAAAATTCAAGGCACATCATACTCTACTTTCCTTGATGAAATCATTCTAAGCCAAAAAGAGAAACCTGAAAATTTTTAATGGCATATTATTGCCATTATTTGAACCCCTAGCCAAAGGCCTGTTATCAAGAAGCCTGGCCTGAGAAGGTGGCTTCTGGAGTCATTGATATTATTTTTAAGAGCAGCCTAGCTCATTTGGACAACCATTCTGCCTGTCAGCATTTTAGTCAGAGGTGACCTCATGATGTGTGCCTGGAAAAACCAATTAATTCACTTCATCAAAAAATTCAAGCTTTGAAAATTGAGAAACAATAAAAATCTTAATTAGCTTGCATTATATGATTTTTTTTTCAATTAAAGAAAACAAAGGGATTTAACTAAGATTAAAAAATGCCAAGAGAATAGGTTGTATTATTAGTTACGAAAAGACTCAACTTTTGAATAAGGTCATTATTAGTTTGTAGAGACTTTAGAGGTGTTTTTGTTTCCAAATAAAAAAATATGCTGTTTCTCAATACATAACCTTTATGCTTCTTAATTTCCTTTTTGGAGCGTCATCAACAACTTAGTCTAGTACAGTTTTAAAATTAGCTTAATGATTGATTCTGCCTCTATTAAAACGTCTACAGTTCCCTTTATTCTCTTTTTCAAAATGGGTGGATATTCTAGAGCTGCTTCTGGCAGTGTTTATACCTGCACTGTTGTCCAACCCCTGGTTGAGAATTGCATTTAGAAACAAAATGGTATTTTATTGCCATTATTTGAGCCCCTAGCCAAAGTCACTGATTCGAAACCTGTGCTGTAGTTGCTTTTCATTTAGATTTCTTTGCTTTGTTTCATGTGTCTGAGCGTCTCGTCTGCATGAAGGCGTGCACACCACATGTACACCACACGCATGCCTGGAACCCTTGGAGGTCAGAAGAGGGCATTAGATTTCCTGGAGTTGGAGTTAATGGATGGTTGTGGGCCACAACTTCAGCTAACAGTGTGTAAAAACAAACATTTAATCAGATTTTAAATTATCATTTTAACTAAGCATTCTTCTTTCCCCTGTTTTTCTCTTCCCTTCCCTCCCTCCTTCTTCCCCCTTTTCTTTCCCCCTCCCTTCCTCCCTCTCTTCCTCCCTCCCTCCCTCCCTCCCTCCCTCCCTCCCTCCCTCCCTCCCTCCTTCCCTGTCTTCTTCCTCTTCCCTCCCCACACAGGAACTTTCATAGTTGAAACTGACCTTGTAAACAAGAATAGCTTTACTTTAAATTCTTACCTCCCACCTCTACCTCCCAAGTGCTGGCATTACTGGTATGGGACACCATGCTCTGCTCCTAAGTATTTTCTCACGTGAAGGGCTATGAACCCATATGAAGGGCTATGAACACCTATGAAGGGCTATGAACACCTATGAAGGGCTATGAACCCATATGAAGGGCTATGAATACCTATGAAGGGATATGAACACCTATGAAGGGCTATGAACACCTATGGAGGGCTATGAACACCTATGGAGGGCTATGAACACCTATGAAGGGCTATGAACACCTATGAAGGGCTATGAACACCTATGAAGGGCTATGAACACCTATGGAGGGCTATGAACCCATATGAAGGGCTATGAACACCTATGAAGGGCTATGAACACCTATGGAGGGCTATGAACACCTATGGAGGGCTATGAACACCTATGGAGGGCTATGAACACCTATGGAGGGCTATGAACACCTATGGAGGGCTATGAACACCTATGAAGGGCTATGAACACCTATGAAGGGCTATGAACCCATATGAAGGGCTATGAATACCTATGAAGGGCTATGAACACCTATGGAGGGCTATGAACACGCTATGTGAGACAAGGATTATTCGGTTAATTCTCTTATATAGCCGAGTCTCCAGGCTTTGTTTTCATAATGCAGTACTGAACACTTTTACACACGTGAGCTAGTTTCACTTAATAGTAACCCATTCTCTTTAGAACTGGGTAGGGAGCTGGCGAGATGGCTTAGTGGTGCTTGCTGCCAAGCCTGACAGCCCGAGTTTGATCCCTGGTATCCACACGATAGAAGGAGAGAGCCATTATTGCAGTTTATGCTCTGATTGCCACATGCGGCACACAGGAATGAATAAAAATGTAATAAAAAAATTTAAAAGACCTAGGTAAGGTCTCATGATAATGATATTAATCCATTATGAGCAATTTCTCATGGGCAACCAGTCCTGATGCCGTCTTTACAGCATTCTAGGCTTTTTCTAGAACATTACACTATTATTTCAGGGAGCATCGCCCCTTTGACTTCCTCATCTTCCCCTAGATTCCTCCTCTAAATGATTGCACACTAGGGATCAAGCTTTCTCTACAGCAACCTTTGAGTACACAGCGCAGAAGCGTCTCAGCTTTGGGACAAGTGGCAATTTGAGCCAGTACATCAACATGGTATGAGGTCGTCTGGTCTGCTGTAGGATGATCTGGGGTGCTCCAGGTCTCTGATCACTAGATGCCCAGAGCACCTGCTCCAGTCCCCTTGAGACTACAAAATCTGTAACAGACATAGATATATGAACCTGGGAGGAGAAAATTGCCGCCCCCCACATGGTGGGAAACTACCAGATATGATGAAGTATATTGTGAGAGAGCGGACACAGGCGAATTACCCAGAAAGAACAGACAAGGCGAGAGCAAGCAGAGGAAATGGGGAATAGGGGATCTTACCGGGAGAGGTTCAAGTGGAACCTCTTGATAGAAGCAATGCCAGATTGTAGCAGTCAGAGGGGTGAGCAAGGCAGGAGAAATGGGGAACCGAGGAGGGCTTGGCTTGACCGCGGCTTTGTGCAGAGTGACTGGGGTTCCCTGTGTGGAGCCTGAAGGTGGCCCGGAGGCTGATGTTCTTTCTTCATTTCTCACTTGCTTATTTTTCTTGCATCAAGCATCCATCTCTCTTTTTTCTTTTCCTGGAATTCTTTCTCTATACCTCCTTTCTCTATTCTTTTCTCTGCTAAGATAGGAGAGTTTTTAAGTGAGATGAAAGCCAGTGTGTTGACCTTTCTTAATGTGGCTATCCTTTGGTTTATGGCTGGCTTGGCCCTGCCTGGTTCTACAGAATCCATTCTTCAGCCTCTCTCCCATGAGGTACAATTTTGCCTAAACCTTTCTCTGATTCCTTTCTATGGGAGGATTGTCCTTCCTCCTTCAAGTCCCCACTGTAATGCCTCCTTTCCCACTCAATAGTCACATCATGTATGACTTGTGTAGTTGTTACTATAGGGTTATCGATCAAGTTACTATGCTTAGCCAGTTCACGAATTAACAGTCAGGAAAAATCTTGAGTGTGTTACATAGCATCGATGGGGGAAAAAAAAAATCTCAAACACAGAGAACAGAAACAGAATCAGCCTGTAAAGAGAGACTTTCAGTGGGGGTAAGGAACCAAATGTGCAGAGCAAGCACGCGGAAAGAAAGACCTTCCACAAAGTAGAGGTGAGAGCTACTAGGGAAGAAGCTGGGCCCTTCCTGGAGGGCTGGGGATTTCAAAGACTTTAAAGGGTCTTCTTCCCCTAATTTAGTGTTGGCGGGTTTGAAGAAAGACAGGATGGCTGATTAGCTCACAACTGTTGTATAAACATGTGAGGATCTGGGCTTGAATTTGTTGGGCCAGTCCATCAGCAGGGGACCCTATTGGTGAAAGAAAAGCTCACAAGGCCTTTGTTTTAAAGCTAGCCATCTTTTTTTTACCTAGTCATGGCCCCTTTCCCTGTCTGGCTGCATATCAGACATCTATCTTCTTGTCTCTCACAGTTGTACTTTTTTGCACACAGGGGTGCTATACAATTCATTTATATATTTTTAACCCTATAACTTTTAGCTTTTAGTATAATGATTATGTAATTTCTTACATTTTAAAAATAAAATTTAATTCCAGAATTGCTGGAGTATAGAAGCCATTATATTTTAATATTTGGATAATTTCATAGAAGCATTTGAATTTTTTTCACTTATCTAATAGGCACATTATTATAAAAGGTACAAAAATATGATGAGTAGAATGATAATTACAGTGACTTAGGCATTGAATTATAAATAAGAAATTTTATATGTTACAAGAGAAAATTATAATGGTTAGATAGAGAAACTTGAGTTCAAAATATTCTTGGTAAGTTTCTGGAAGAGAAGAATTAGCTTTTTCTAAGACATGAGGAACTACTCCAGCAGATCAGCCTGTGGCCAACTCTGCAGCATGTTTTCTTATGATTGGTGATTGATGTGCGAGAGCCCAACCCCTTCCGGTTGGTGCCGCCCTAGGATAGGTGCTCTGGAGTTATATAAGGAAGCAGACCAAGCAAGGCATGAGTAACAAGCCAGCAAGCACTGTTCCCCCATGGCCTCTGCTTCAGTTTCTCCCCTCAGGTTCCTGCTTTGAGTTCCTGTCCTGAATTCCTCAGGGATGATGGACAGTTACCTGAAGCTGTGAGCTGAAACAAACCTGTTCTTCCACCAACTTGCTGTTGGTCACAGCAGTAGAAACACAACTAAGATAGATGATAAGCCAATATCAAGCTAATATGTCAATGCATTTCTTCTATAAAGGTCAATGGCTGTAGTGGCTATTCCTGGTTGTCAACTTGACTATATCTGGAATGAACTACAATCTAGAATTGGAAGGCTCACCTATGATCCTAATCTGGAGGCTCAGAGATAAAAGTTTCTGACCTGGATCTTGGCATGGAGATCTTGAAGCATAGTGGCTATGAATTTCAGAAGATTAAGACAAGGAGATCTCCGAGTTCAAGATCATCTGGGATTAAAGGCATGGAGGCACACGCCTTTAATCTGGGCCACACCCTCTGCTGGAGACCCACATGCCTGTAATCTGGGCCACACCCTCTGTTGGAGACCTACAGCCTTTAATCTGGGCTACACCCTCTGCTGGAGATATATAAGTACATTGGAAGAAGGAAGATTTACTCACTCTTCCTTGCCTGCTTGCCTCGTGGGACTGAGAAACTGCTAGATTCTTGGACTTCCATCCACAGCTGCTGCTGACCATTGTTGGGGAGTTGGACTATAGACTGTAAGTCATCGACAAATTCCCTAACTATATAAAGACTGCCCATACGTTCTATGACTCTAGAGAACCCAAACTAATACAATGGCTTTCAGTTAGAATTATGGGGAGAGGGAAATATTTCTACTTTGAGGTTGAACAGTCTGCTGAAAGCCAGCTATATAGGTCACATAGATCTAATTTGCCACTGGGGTCCTTTAACTGGGTCACTTGATCTCATGAGTAGCCCAAGTGACTGAAGAAGGTACCTCCACAGAGCTTCTAATATGCCGTTGCTTATATCCCATGGAGGCTGTTGGTTCTGGTGTCAAGTATCAGACTCCACCCCACTTTTTGCACCAAGGTCTCTGCTTATGCCCAATGACTCTAGCCAATGGAACGCTTCTATTTTGAAGAAGACTTAATTTGGTGAGGTTGAAGAATAATACTGTGTTTTCTTCCAGCACTGTTTTGAATGAATCTGTCCGTCTGCTCTACTAGGTTAGCTGCAGATCCTTAAGCATCTTGGGTCAATCCTCTGACTTCTCAATCACTGAGAACTTATTGAAGTAAGTCTAGCTTAAACTGTAGTCTCACAACACATTCAAGAGTCTTCTTTATCCATGGCAAGCAGACCTTCTGGCCTGAAAGATACTGAGCACAGGAGGCACAGCCCTGCCCTTCTGTTCCATTCCAGTGTTCAGATTGGAGGACTTAATGACAAAGAGCCAGGATGGAGACGCCCGTGCTATTCCTTCTTTGCTGTGACCTATGGCTGTGACCTATGACTGAGGCCTTTGCTGTGGCAGCCGCCTTGAGGCTGATTGTCCCATGGATGTGTGACTGTGCTCTGAGGAGACCACACCAAGTCTCCTCGCTGTGTGATTCCCTTTCTGGAAGGTCTGACATTGGCTCAACCTCTTCCGGATTGCTCTCCACCCCTGGAAGTCTGCCTGTTATTTGATGTCACCTCTTGCCTGGCACACCTTCAGACTGGGATGCCTGAAAGTCTACTTCCTCTCAGCACCTGCCCCCAAGAGCCACTCAACTTATAGGAAATGCAAGAAGCCATTCAGTGCCAAGAATAGAAACTCGGGTTCCTCAACCCCGTATGACCATTTCCATTTCGTCTGTGCAAGATGAGAAAAGCATCCATTTCAGTACCTCGGAATGTCATTTTTGTCTTTTGTAGTGTCTCTAATTTGACATTCTTTTTTCATGCTGTGCAGCTCTGTTATGAGGCATTGTCTGATGTGTTACAGGATTCTTAGCTCTCTACCCACTAGAGGAAAATGATGGTGGTCAAAAGATATTTTCATGTGTTCCTAAGACCTGGCAATAGGGTGACTAACTTTCATATGTTCGGGACTGAAAGTCCTATTCCATGATAGAAATGTAGAAGCCACTTTCCTATGCCTATACATGGTGATCAAGCCTGTGAACACGATACTTTACGTGGAAAAAAATAGCTTTGCAGAGATGATCATTTCAATGGGACCTGCATCCTGGATAGTTTAGGTGAGCTTGCTTCAATCCCAAGGCTTCTTCTAAGGGGGAGGCAGGAAGGACAGAGTCAGAGAAACAGCAGAGGTCAGAGTGATGCAGTTTCTGGCATAAAGGTAGGATTGGAGCCATGAGCCAAAGAAGGCTGGAAGCCTCAAGAAGTCAGAAAAGCCCAGGGAATGATTATCCCCTGGAGCCTGCAGAAGGAGCGTAATCCTGTCAGCACCTTGGTTTTCGTTTAACGAGACTCGTGACCTCCAGTACAGTAACAGTGAGTGTGCATTGCCTTAAGCCACAGAGTTTGTGTTAATTTCTGATGGTGGTGGTTGGAAACTGAGGCATCTAGGAAACCCCTCATCCAGACCCATATTGGAGTTGTTTGTCCTGGGTGTCTGGGAGGAAATTGCTCCTGGTCAAGAAATGGCATCCTGATTTTTCAGGAGTGCTTTTCCTGAGCCTTGCTCAGTTGGCCAGGAGAAGGGCCCCGTCCCTCTTCTAGGATGGGGAAGAGACTATCTTTCACTGAAAAAAAAATTACGTTCCCCACAAGGATAGTTACTCAATGGCCTCCTTTTCTTATGTCTTTGCTAACTCAGTCCTTGGGTGATTTTGAGTGGGATTGAACTTGTATGATGTCGGTTCTATGGTTGCATCTGACACCCTAAGTTCAGCCTCCTTCAGATTCCAGCTGATAGGGTTATTTTGCCATCCTCAGCTCTGGGCTTTTCTAAGGCAAGAACAGATCTCACTCAGTTTCAGTTAATTCACAGTTGCTCAGAGCGACTGTAGGTAAAGCCTTCCGCAGTTTGCTAAAGGTAACCAGAGTTTTTGGTTCTCTATAACTAAGATGATCTGGTTTGGAACTTGACATCCTCCTGCCTCAAAATTTTGGGTGCTGGGATTGTAGATGCATGCTCTCATGCCTGGCAGAAGATGTGGTTTTAATTAAAATACCCCTGACTCCAATTCATGATGGATTGCCATTGCTAGCTAGTGATTTAAGTAGAGTTCACAACAGCCCAGCTAAAACCTTCCTAGCCTTGGCTGTGGATAAGTGATTAAGATCTGGCCCTAAGGACATTAGTGACTTCTAGGTCGTGTCCAGAGAAGGAAATGACTTATGCTTCCTTCCTCTTTTCCCTTGGGGAGAAATGCAAATAAAATGCTGGTGAGTTTGTTTTACTGAGAACAGGAGGATGGAAGAGTCACAGGATAGATAGAACCTGGATCCTTGGGTGACCTGGGAGGGGAGCCGGCTTTCCACCCTTCCTGGCACACCAATGGCACCATTCACATCCTTAAACAGAATCCATGTTCACTATTTTCTCGATCTTCTGTATGGTAGGCTTCCTATCCCAGTTAGCTTTAACCATCAACTTTTGACAGAGCCCCCCCCCCCCAGTCAGTGGAGAAGTGAATCTTTGTTGAGGGCTTGTCTAGATCAGATCCGCCTGTGAACATAACTTTGGGAAATTGTTAAACGGTGTAAACAGGCCCACTGTGGGCAGCACCATCCCTACGCTGGTGGTTCTGGGCTGCAGTGAGAAAGCTGGGCGTGGCCTGTAAGCAGGTGAGTGAATGAGTGAATGAGTGGGTGAGTGATTGCATGAACAAGCCAACAGACAGCCTTGCTCCATGGTTTCTATTTTAACTTCCTGCTATGATCTCCCCCAATATTAAACTGTAACCTATAAGAAGAAATAACCCCTTTCCTAAGTGCCTGTGGTCATGGTGGTTGTCACCATAGTGAGTGAAACCAGAATAGTTCTTTAAAATTGTGCGATGTTGATGTTTTTGATAATACTCTCTACTTGGCTGTTGTTAAAGTATATGGACAATGCATGTGGGGTTGGCGGGACACAGCATGGCAGATCCAATGCTATCATTCCTATGCCATCCACAGTCCTCTGATAATTCTGTTCTTTGCAGCAGCAGATGGTCAATGGTATCTCTCATTCTTCAAGACCTGGCTTGGTCAGTACCTCCTTCACCATCTCCTCACACGTGAGCATCTCCTGGAGCGCTCTTTCTGAAGCTGCATGTAGTCTCTCAGTACCACGTGGTTCCTCTGGATCCAGAAGGAAAATAAACCTAGAGGCATAGCTGGAAAATGAACCACATATGTACCAGAGATGCTCTCTCTCAGCTCTGCCCCCAGAGATGTTCTCTCTCAGCTCTGCAGTGGCGTGGGCCTGTGGCGAGTTGCTGCTGTCCAGATCCCAGGCTATTGCTTTTTGAAATATCTATGTTTGATTAGCAGGTAAAGTTGTACATTTATATGGAAGGTGTGAACTTATGAGTTCATGCATGTGTATATAGTAGCCTGGCTAAATTAATTAACATATCTTTTCTCCCACTCTTATTATCTCTTTCTGTGTGTTATATGTGTGATAAGAACCTCTAAAACCTCTTCTGGTAGCAGTTTTCAAGTATATAATATATTGTTTTAGCTTTACTCAACATGAATAAGATACATTTTTTTCAACTAAAAAAGAATAATGTGATTTAAGAGAATGAGGAGAAAAGTTACACCCAAGGCTATAATATCTATCTACCTGTCTGCCTGCCAGCCTATCTATCTATCTATCTATCTATCTATCTATCTATCTATCTATCTATCTATCTATCCATCCATCCATCCATCCATCCATCCATCCATCCATCCATCTATCTATCTATCTATCTATCTATCTATCTATCTATCTATCTATCACATACATGAATATATACATGCACACACACACACACATACACACAAACACACACACACATATATGACAGAGGATTTCCATATAGAATAAAGAACTCTCCAAAGTCAATATCCAAACTACTGAATAAGAGGACAGGCTATTTTATTAAAGAGATATATGGATGGCAGAGAAATCCATAAAAAAGGATGTTTAGCATCACTAACCATTTGGGAATTTCAAATACCATCAAATGCTCATTTTAGAACCCTTGTGGACCTCTGCAAACATTATCTGGGAGGGAGCATTTGGGACTTTGACCTCCTGCTGTGACTGTAAAGGGCCCAGCCCTTCAGACGAAGTTAAATGTATATATACTTGTGACCTAGGATCTCCTCTCCTGGGAGTTTACTCAAGTGAAATGGACACCCATGTTCCCACAAAAGCCTGTGTGTGAACGTTTATAGCGGCTTTATTCATAATCACTCCAAACTGGAAACACATCAAATGTCTTTCACCTGGGTAATGGGTAAACAAAATTTGATACATTTACATAGCCTAGTAATCCTACAGTCAGTAGTAAGAGGGGTTACTGACAGATCACACAGTCCTCCACGCATCGTCTCAGTGAAAGCAGATGAATACCATGCATGGTAAGGTTTTATTTTGTGCAGTGAATGGCAGGATAATCTTGCAAAAGTGAGATGAAGACACACAATCGATTAGTGGGTGCCAGGACCTGGGGCTGGGGAAAACGTTGAACTGCAAAGAAACAAAATGGGTGATCAGGGTGGTGGAGCCATTTTGCTGTCTGAATTTTATTTATTCCAGTGGCATGGTGGTTATAGAACACCATGCCTGTGGGAACTTGAACAACTCTGCGTTGGAAAGATTAATATCTGTTACATGAACTGTATCTTACTGTCAAATGGAAAATAAACAATGTGGTGAGCTTACAAAAGTTATTCATTTGGGGCTAATATCCACTTATCAGTGAGTGCATACCATGTGTGTTCTTTTGTGATTGGGTTACCTCACTCAGGATGACACTTTCTATTTCCACCCATTTGCCTAAGAATTTCATGAATTCATAGTTTTTAATAGCTGAACAGTACTCCATTGTGTATATATATCACATTTTCTGTATTTATTCCTCTGTTGAAGGACATCTGGGTTCTTTTCAGCTTCTGGCTATTATAAATAGGGCTGCTATGAGCATAGTAGAGCATGAGTCCTTATTATATGTTGGAGTATCTTCTGAGTATATGCCTCAGGTAATACTATATCCAAATTTCTGAGGAACTGCCAAACTGATTGCCAGAGTGGTTTTACCAGCTTGCAATCCCACCAGTAATGGAGAACTGTTTCTCTTTCTCGACATCCTCTCCAGCATCTGTTGTCCCCTGGGTTTTTCATCTTAGCCATTCTGACTGGTGTGAGGTGGAATCTCAGTGTTGTTTTGATAGGTTGCATTTCCCTGATAACTAAGGATTCTGAACATTTCTTTAGGTGCTTCAGAGCCATTAAGTTTCCTCAGTTGAAAATTCCCTGCTTAGCTCTGTACCCCACTTTTTAATAGGGTTATTTGACTCTCTGGAGTCTAACTTCTTGAGTTCTTTGTATACATTGGATATTAGCCCTCTATCAGATGTAGGATTGGTAAAGATCTTTTCCCAATCTGTTGGTTGCTATTTTGTCCTATTGCCAGTATCCTTTGTCTTACAGAAGCTTTGCAGTTTTATGAGGCCCCATTTGTCTATTCTTGTTCTTAGAATATAAACCATTGGTGTTCTGTTTAGGAAATTTCCCATGCCCATGTGTTCAAGGTTCTTTCCCACTTTCTCCTCTATAAACTTCAGTGTATCTGGTTTTATGTGGAGGTCCTTGATCCACTTGGACTTGAGCTTTGTACAAGGAGATAAAAATGGGTCGATTTGCATTTTTCTGCGTGCTGACCTCCAGTTGGTCCAGCACCATTTGTTAAAAATGCTGTCTTTTTTCCACTGGATGTTTTTAGCTTCTTCATTAAATATTAAGTGACTATAGGCCATACCCCATTTTTTAAAATAGGGTTATTTGATTTTTCTGGAGTCCAACTTCTTAAGTTCTTTGTATATATTTGATATTAGCCCTCTATTGGATGTAGGGTTGGTAAAGATCTTTTCCCAATCTGTTGGTTGCCATTTTGTCCTATTGACAGTGTCCTTTGCCTTACAGAAGCTTTGCAGTTTTATGAGGTCCCATTTGTTGATTCTTGATGTTAGAGCATAAGCCATTGGTGTTCTGTTCAGGAAATTTTCTCCTATGCCCATGTGTTCGAGGTTCTTTCCCACTTTCTCCTCTATTAGTTTTAGTGTATCTGGTTTTATATGGAGGTCCTTGATCCACTTGGACTTGAGCTTTATATAAGGAGATATGAACGTGTTGATTTGCATTTTTCTACTTGCTGACTGTCAGTTGAACCAGCACCATTTGTTAAAAATACTGCCTTTTTTCCACTGGATGTCACAGACCACATGAAGCTCAAGAAGAAGGAAGACCAAAGTGTGGGTGCTTCAGTTCTGAGAAGGGGAACAAAATACTCACAGGAGCAAATACGTAGATAAAGTGTAGAGTAGAGACTGAAGGAAAGGCCATCCAGAGACTGTACTACCTGGGGATTCTTCCCATATACAGTCACCAAATCCTGACACTATTGTGGATGCCAAGAAGTGCTTGTTGAAAGGAGCTGGATATGGCTGTCTCCTGAGAGGCCCTGCCAGAGCCTTACAAATATAGAGGCAGATGCTCATGGCTAGCTATTGGACTGAGCTCCCAATGGAGGAGTTAGAGAAAGGACTCAAGGAGCTGAAGGGGTTTGCAACCCCATAGGAAGAACAACAGTATCAACCCACCAGAGCCCCCAGAGTTCCCAGGGACTAAACCACCAACCAAGGAGTACACACGGCTCTGACTGCTTATGTAGCAGAGGATGGCCTTGTCAGGCATCGATGGGAGGAGAGGCCCTTGGTTCTAAGAAGGCTCGATAGCTGCCCCAGTGTAGGGGGATCAAGGGAGGGGAGGCAGGAGTGGGGTAGGTGAGGAAGACCCTCAATAGAAACGGGGAGGGAGGAGGGGATAGGGGCTTTCTTAGAGGGGGAGGAACTGGGAAAGGGGATGACACTTGAAATGTAAGAAAAGAATATATCCAATAAAAATGATAAAAAGTTATTCATTTTAAGCTTACATGCACAGGTGATTTGCTTGCATATATGTGTGTGTCACACATATGCTTGGTACCCATGGGAGGCTTTGGGTCCCCAGGGACTGGTGTTATAGATAGTTGCGAATCACTACATAGGTGCTGGAATTGAACCTCGTGCTCTCTGGAAGAATACTCAGTGCTCTTAACTGCTGAGCTATCTTTCCAGTCCCCAGAGTAAGCTTTTAATGAATCTCTCCTGCTTTAATGTTACATAGTATCAACTGTGATTATGCACCAAGAATCTCTCTTTTTTTTTTTCCATGTCATCCAAAGTGAGTCCTAACTTTCAGGGCCTAAGACTACTGAAACTTGATGTTTATAATATATGCAAAGAATAAATAATTTTCTTTTCACAGCAATGAAAATAGCTTACACATAGTATCTACTATGACTCAGATTTTGTTCATCTTAAACAAAACAGTGTGTTTTATTTTTATAGCTAGTCAGTACTAACTAAAGAACTAATATTCCTTTCTGTTTGTTTTCTGAGACAGGGTATCTCTATTCTGTAGCCCTGGGTGTCTTGGAATTCACTCTGTAGATTAAGCGGCCTTAAGGCCAACAGGCAGCACAAACCAACATTCTTGAGCATGTGCTGATTCTTGCCTGGGGAATCCAAAATGTAAGGGGTTAAAGGCATTGCCAAGGCTTTACAGTGAGGGCTTTGATAAGACATGTCAGCTGCCCCGGCCCCTAAGCATGCTTAGTCTATAGAATTATACTGAAAATGAAGCCTAGATGGAAAAAAAATGGACTTATTCTGTAACTGTAGTACGTAGAAGCAACTACCACCAATGTGCTTTTAAAGGTTTTATTATACAACTGGTACATATGTATTCTATAGAAGTTAGAAAATATGGATAACTTAATTTGAGAAGTTGCATCTACATAGCCTGGTGTGGTGGTGCACACCTTTAATCCCAGCACTTAGAGGAAGAGGCAGGCAGATTTCTGAGTTTGAGGCTAGCCTGTCTGCAGAGTGAGTTCCAGGACAGCCTAGAGAATCCCTGTCTTGAAAAAAATCAAAAGAAAAAAATGCACATGAAATATTTTTTATTTTAAATGCAGAAGGAAAGTCCTTTCTTCTGTTCTTCTATCCTCCCTCCCTCCCTCTCTCCCGCCCTCCCTCTCTCCTTCTCTCCCTCCCTTTCTCCCTCCCTCCTTCTCTCCCTCCATCCCTTCCTTCTCACTGTGGGTGATCCTCTTCTGGTACTCAAATCACTCCCAGGAAGTTCTTTTTGAGGTGGAGTACTCACCATCAACACTTTCCTCTCCTTGCCACACTGCACGCTTGTCCTGGGCTCTTCTGAGTGGAGGAGTCTCCTGTTCCTCGGGGAGAAGTAGTCAGACACTCAAGCTTTCCAGTACCTTCGTGGCCGTGAAGGAGAAGCCTGGCAGATTCCCAGAGTAGGGCATCATGGAAAACACACCGTTTCTTTAAGGAAGACAAAAACTGAGCTCTTATCTCATACAGCGCGTAGAGTCAGGAGGTGAAATAATGATTTGGGGAGGATAAGGATGCACCACCATTTGTAGGTTACTCACGGTGACGATCCAATGTGCAAGGACCCCCAACCTTAGGAGGACATGGTAGATTCATAGGTTAAGAGACTTGCATAAGGAACACACTGAGTAGGTTATGTGGACTGAATTCCAGCTCAGTCATACTCTAGAGTCCGTCTCCTTAATGGGGACTCTGATGGGACAAGATTCTTAACTTCTTTGAGGAAAACCTATGTATTAGTTAGTCTGACTCCATGTGACAAAGTACCAGACACAAACAATTTAAGATTGAAAAAATGTATCTGGTCTCATGGCTTTGAAAGTCTCAGACCGTGGGCACTGGGCTTCAGGTCTCTGGTACCACTGTGAGGTAGAGTATCACTGTAGTGGGGAAAATTGGTAAGCAGACAGGAGCATACTGAGAGATGGTGAGGGTAGTTGTAACCGTCCAAGACTAGCCTCTCCTGACCTACTTTCTCTATCTAAGTTGTGCCTCTTAAACTTTCCATAGCTTCCAAAATAGTGTGGGAGTCTAGAAGCAAGAATTCAAACCTATGACCCTGTGAGGGACATTTTACATTCAAACTGTCACCGAATGGTCAGCAGTTATTTTTGAAACATGAAAAAAGGGAGATTACCTGTCTATACTCTCACCAAGTAGATTTATCCAGGGGCTGTATCTATTTTTAGGACTTTCTTAAAAAAAAAAAGAAAAAGAAAAAGAAAAAAAAAAGCAAAACCATTTGTGGGGCAAGTTTTGACATTAGTAACATACAGATAAGAAATAAAAACCCCTACCTTCTTGGCGTTAATGCGAAAGTGGATGAAAAAGAGACAGAACAAAGACCTAAACATTAAAACACAGTGACAGTAAGTGGTGTCTTAGCTCTGGACCTCACTTCCACCTCTGTTTGGCGACGCAGGGGTAAGCCGGCTAACAAATGCTTGTGTCCATCCTTGGATCCTTCCTGTAGTGGGTACCCTGGATGGCAGTGGGAGGAAGGAGGGGCATGTGGGGTCTGTGTTGGGTGCCTTACAGAGCTACATCATCGGTGTTCATCAGAAATACCAGCATCGGGTGCTCCAGTGGCGCCATCGGTTAGCATGCGGAACTTATAGAACAGAAATACCAGCGTCGGCTGCAGGTACCCTTTCTTTGTTGACTGAATTCCGGTTTTGTAGGGGCTCTTTTCTCCCTCGGTCTTCTGAATTTTAATAAGATACAAACCCTTTCCTTTGCTCCCTAAGCTTGGGGGCAGACATGGCTATGTTTTGGAGTCTTCACAGACTTGGAAACTTGGTGTTTGTTTGTTTGTTTGTTTTGCATTGGAGGTTTGTAAGTCACCAGTTAACATTTACTT
Source organism: Apodemus sylvaticus (assembly GCF_947179515.1). NCBI lineage: Eukaryota > Metazoa > Chordata > Mammalia > Rodentia > Muridae > Apodemus > Apodemus sylvaticus. The sequence goes on along the minus strand of NC_067494.1, from coordinate 31,157,046 downwards.
TTTGTCTCCCAGGTCTGCCAAGATAACTAGCGTGGCTTCTCTTCATCCTTCCCCATACCTGCTGCTGAAGGTAAACTTGAGTCATGGTTATGGAGACTGTAGCAGAGTCTCCCTGGGTCTTTGGGATGACCTTCCATATGAGGCTAATTTCAGAGATAGTCTTTACAAGAGTCACACATGTATTCTGACTCTTAGCTTACGGTTTTATAAACTCAGTTTGTTCAATGTGCCTGGTTGGCCAGGTTCTTGGCAATGAGCACAGGCAAACCAGTTCACAGCAGAGTAAGTATTGAGGGCAGTCGTAGCCACACCCCTGCTTTGATGCCATGGGCTTGGGACCTCATGCTCCTCGTACCCCTCCTCTCACTCTGTGGTCCAGTCTATTGAAAAAGCCAGTACTGACTGACAGATCTTCAGTGTCTATGAAAACCGGGACAAAGGGAAGCGTGGATAGTCTCATCAGCAAGGGGATAGGGCTATGATAGTGTGACATGCAGGTCCCCTAAGGGAGCAGTCTACCAGTTAGATTAGAATGCCCGGATTCTCTCTCTGCATAGACTGTTCAACAACAGCATAGACATTCAGCCAATATGGGCTCCTTGAGAATTCTTTTTATTTATCTATGTATCCTAAATATCCTTTGTGCACATGGGTCTGACTGTTCCCCTCTTTCATATTTAATGAACACCAGAGGCTGACTACTATTATCTTTATTTCTGAACTTAACTTGTAAGATGACGTCATCCGAAAGCAGATATCACTTAACATATATTGTTTTAACTGGGGTCACGACCTTGCTTCTGATACTTCGTGTGGTAACTCCTGGTAACACTCAGGGATTGGCTTCAGACCAATAGCAAGTCAGAGGGAAAGACACGGGCAGGGCTGTAGTGGAGCAGGACACTCAGCAAAGTAGGAGCTAGTACGCCTCCTTAGGGGCAACCTCCCAGTTGGCCAGAGAAGAGAATTTATGTGGGACCTGTGGTGGGTGACTGATGTGGGTCAGTATCAGATTGTGGAAAACTTGGGATTCTAGGCTAAGGAGTTCCTACCTTATATAGGCATCAGGGAGCTACCATAGGCTTCTGAGTACAGCTTGGGGAATTAGAATCTCAGCCTCATGAGTCCAAGTTCAGAGCTCTGCAATACAGTCCTTGTTATACTCTCTCTTTTTTTCTTGCTTTCATAAAACTCTACTTTCAGTAATGAAGCTGGTTGGAACCGTGCTTGAAAGGGGGAGAGTGGTCGGAGGGAAGATGGAGGGGCGGAGGAAGCTTAAAGAAGCCGGAGTGAAAACACAAACACAGACCACAGAAGAGGAAAGTGAGCTATTGGTTATTATTTCCATTCCTGTGGATATGAAACTCTATCCCAATTGTGGGAAGCCGAGAAAGGCCACAGCAAAATAAGAGAGAAGCAGTCGCGTTAGCAGCGATGCTTGGATGCTGGAAGAGAGTGAAGGTGTAGACTTACGTTATGGAAATATCTTTAACCTCAACCAAATTCCGAAGGCATTGTAAAAGAGCGCGCGCTGGTGAGGCTCGCTTTGCTATGTAGGGTCTTCGCCATTAGAGGCCCACAAAATTGTAAACCTCGGAAACTGCTGTGCTTTAAAAAAAAATGGCTTCTGAACCCTTGTCATTTAAAATGCATTTTTTCCAGCGTCATTTCAAATGAGTCAATGCAGTATTTCCCCCACACTCTGCACTTTTAGGCTCCAGCTCAGTGTTTGTCTAAGTCAGATTTAGACGCGCTGTGATTCCAAACACCGATATGTCCTAAACTCCCAAGTGACTCCAGCTAGCAGGAACGAAAAACGTTCCATCAAAAGTGACCGGAAGGAACCGAGTGGGCCTCCCCACACCGGCCCGTCTGTCTTTTTCCTGCTGTGGCTCACACTACTTTCTTAGTCACTAGTGTTCTCTGAAGTCAGGCCCCGGATGCTTCACAGTGCCTTGACCCTGGCTGTTTTCCGCCAAGTATTGCCTTGTGTCAGGGGATGTGTCTAACATGCCGGACCTGTTAGGGTCCTCGTAGGGGTCCTGGTGCTCCAACATCACACTGGTATGTGGTTAAGAATTCCCCTGCGGAGGTGATTACAGCTCTTTATCAAGGGCGAGGAGGACTTATTCCTTCTATTAGGCACAAATAGCCACTGGATATTTATTGGTCATTTGAAGGTCAAAGCTTTCACTGAGTTTGATCTTGGGGGGTCCTGAACCTTGGGAAGTGGGAAAAAGACAGTGTTTCACTTCAAGGTAAGAGTCATTTTCAGCAACCAACAGGGACACATTTGAACTGTGTCTCATTGTGAGATCTGGAGCTTCTGGGTCTCGAGGCCTGACACGGAGGTCATCGTCCAGAAACTCTGGTTTTTGTGTTCTAAGCCACCTGGCAAGCTGGAGCGCAGGCATCTCTTCAGTCCACCCTGAGACTCCCTCTCTGCAGCCTCTGTTGAAGCTGGCAACAGGCAGACTGGGAAGATGCCCTGGAAAGGAGAGGCAGCACTGCCAGACTCTCCAGTTTCCAAAGTGGAGAGGAGATCTGCTTCCCTGTGGAGAGTGATTGCCTTCCAACCGGCCTGTCAGAGGGATCCTCCCGGGGGGCGGGGGGGGGGGCTGGCTTGTGGTGCACTGCTTGGTTGACTCTAGAGTGCCAGCTGCTGCCCTACTCCCTCATACCTATTAACAATTTCTTTTAGGGAAATTGAGCTTTTGGGTTGTAGAAACTAAAGACCCAGTTATTACTTTGTATTTGCAAGGGGGGCTTTGTGTATGTGTGTGTGTGTGTGTGTGTGTGTGTGTGTGTGTGTGTGTGTGTGTTTGGGGGGGTTAGGGGCAGAGGCAGGGAGAGGGATGCAGGTGCGGGTGTGGGGAGGGAAGCTATTTTTCAACCACTGGAGAAACTTTGTTGGTGCCATTTATCTGGAATGTTCTGTCCATCTCTACTTGATGACATCCCAGCAGCCCTTTCTGGTTGCTTGATATGGTATTTCTCTCCTCGAAAGCCTTTGCCAGTGTTTCCAACTTACCTCTCTTCCACATTGTTCGCACTGGAAATTTCTCCAGGGTGGTGGCCGATCGAGCTTGGCCCGCAAATAGTACATAGCACCATAACATTTTGTGCAGAGTCGGCTGCCAAATTAAATTGAGGTTTCCGTGTCTGCATAGTAATAGGAATTTGTTAAATTTAGGTAAAAAATTGTTTTGATATGGATAACTACTGATTTATTTCTAATAAAAGCTATCTGGTTTTCTGTAGTAACCATACAGTGATTCATGGATTCTAACAAGCAGCGATATTTTAACAGCTCTGAGAAGGAGCTGTTTAACTCCTTCATTATCAGATCTTCTTTAGTATTTGTGCTTTGCCTGAATTCAGGAGAAAAAGACATTCTTAAAGTGTACCAGTTGAACTCTTTTTCCACAAAAGAACATCAAATTGAGAAGCAAAAGACTTGCGACATTTAAATATGAAATTCATTCTCTTTGGTCCACTTGAACTTAATGTGTGAGAGAAAGCTGGTCAGGGAAGGAGCTAAGGTTGATGGAGATGGTGGACAGTGAGGTGGAGTTATTACATGCATGTGTGTGTGTGTGTGCACGCACGTGTGTGTGTGTGTGTGTGTGTGTGTATGTGTGTATGTGTGTGTATGTGTGTGTGTGTGTGCATGTGTGTGTGTGTGTACGTGTGTGTGTGTGTACACATGTTCGTGTAGAAGCCAGACAAGAAGGATACCTGGTCTACCATTCCTCCATCTTGTTCCACTGAAACAGGGTCTGTGACTGAACTTGGACCTAGACTGGGCACCAGCAAGTCAGAGTGTGTCTCCATTCACCATGACAGTAGGGTTGTAGGAGCATGCTAGGCTATGCCCAGCTTTTTATTAGTGGGTGACAAGGATTTGAACTCAGATCCTCATGCTTGCGTAGCGCATGTTCTTATGCACTGAACCATCTCTGTATCTCCTAGACTTGCTACTTCTCCATGTCTGGTTGTTTCCCTAAATGGTGAGGAGTCTTACAAGGACATAGTCTTCCCAAGGACCTCACCACTCACCCAGGATTTATTTTGCCAGGTAACAATTCAAGCATCTGGATTTTTTTTAATTTTCTGTATTATTTGTTTACATTCCAATGATTTCCCCTTTCCTTCCCCCCCCCATAAGACAAAGAACTCAAGAAGTTAGACTCCAGAGAGCCAAATAACCCTATTAAAAATGGGCTACAGAACTAAACAAAGAATTTTCATCTGAAGAACTTTGAATGGCTGAGAAACACCTTAAGAAATGTTCAACATCATTAGTCATTAGAAAAATGCAAATCAAAACAACCCTGAGATTTCACCTCACACCAGTCAGAATGGCTAAGATTAAAAACTCAGGAGAAAACAGGTGTTGGTGACGATGTGGAGAAAGAGGAACACTCCTCCACTGCTGATGGGAATGCAAGTTGGTACAACCACTCTGGAAATCAGTCTGGCGGTTCCTCAGAAAACTGAGCATGACACTTCTGGAAGATCCTGCTATACCACTCCTGGGCATATACCCAGAGGATTCCCCAGCATGCATTAAGGACACATGCTCCACTATGTTCATAGCAGCCTTATTTATAATAGCCAGAAGCTGGAAAGAACCCAGATGTCCCTCAATAGAGGAATGGATACAGAAAATGTGTTACATTTATACAATGGAATACTACTCAGCAATTAAAAACAATGAATTAATGAAATTTTTAGGCAAATGGGTGGAACTGGAAAATATCATCCTAAGTGAGGTAACCCAATCACAAAAGAACACACATGGAATGCAGTCACTGATGTGTGGATATCAGCCCAGAAGCTCAGAATACTCAAGACACAATTAACATATCAAATGATTCCCAAGAAGGAGGAAGAAGGGGGCCATGGTCCTGGAAAGGCTTGATGTTGCAAATGTAGGGGAGTACCAGGACAGAGAAATGGGAGGGGGTTGGGTGGGGAATGGCAGAGGGAAGATGGCTGATGCATCTGGATTTTTTTTTATGCAGAAAAGCAGATCTTGTCATTCCTGATTTTGATGTTTCATACAAACGTGGCCACCATCAAGAATCCAGTGATATTCTTTGCTTATAATATATGAAACCTCCTATTTAAAATACACGGTTCAGGTTTCCACTAGGTTGTTGATTTTAGTTCACAATTGCCTGTAAAAGAGGAATTTTTTCCCAAGGAATAAGAATTGTTGATGATGTTCAATCAAAATCACATTTAATGGTCATCCACAAAGTCCCAGCTGCTTAAAGACAAGACTCCTCATTCAAACTGGGGTCTGTGCAGTCAGTGTCCAGATCTTCTCTTGGGATGCTGCTGATTTTTCCCTATACACAGAGAAAAGAGCTGGAAAACTGTGCATGCAGGGAAGGGCTAGGCTTGGTCCATGGAATCACTATAGCTGTAGCCACAGAGTCTTAGCTGGGTCAGGAGGAGACTCAATCTCTTCTTTCTCTTTTTTCTTTTTTTCCCCCATCAACAGTCAGATGTCATTAAGTGCAGCCCAGGGCTTGAACAATACTGTTGCCACCCTATGATACTCCCCCACTACGTTGCTTAAAGTCTATCTTGCTTAGGGAGACTTTACTTCCCTTCATCTCTGTGGTTGCCAGACTTAAAATTTCTTTTTCTGTTTAATAGAAACCCTACAACTGTTGGTATAAAGTATGTTATGAAAAACACATGCTTTTGAAAACAGCTCTTTCATCTTTAGAAAGGCAAGTATGGGTCCTCAATCTGTCCTGGTACCAGTAGAGATGTAGTTTAATTTACATCCTCTCCTTTAAACTCTTCAACAAGACAATTACGAGACTGTTTCACATGCCACAGTCAACTTCCCAGACTGCTTCTGGATGCGCGTTCACTTCTCCTTTAGAAAGGGGAGCTGTTGGGCACCTTTACAGCAAAGTGGGCACTGGAGAGCATCAAATGTCAGCACAGATTTTGAATTTTTGTTTGTTAGTATAGAGCTAGCCCTTGTTTGTTAGTATATAGTCCTTATCTCTTGATGGTTTGGAACTTATTATGTAGTCCACGGTGGCCTTGAACTCACAGAGATCCTCACGCCTCTGCTTCCAGAATGCTGGGATTAAAGGTATGGGTTACCTTTCTATAAACAAAAAAATGGTGGGGAATCAAAAATATGTTCACTCTTTTAGTTTTAGTCCCGCCACGCCTTTCCATTTCAGGTAACGTAAATGAGAAAGGGTCATTGAGCGTTGTAATGGAAAATCTAAGCTTGGAGCCATAAACATTTGGGGTGTGGCTTGGGATAGAGTTCTTGCCTGTGAGTGGTCCCCAGCACTAACAAGGTAAAACCCAATAGATGAGACAAATAGCAGGTTTTCAACTTTATCAATGCAAATATACTATAGCCTCTACTTGTCTAACTTTTAAGTATTTCATAATTATAACAAATAGAAATGCGTTGTCCTTTACAAGGTCCTTTGGAATTATTCATGTAACTCTGGAAACAAAGATTTTTCAGCAAGGAATAACATACATATAGTAAGTTCACGAGACTTGAGCCCAGAGCAGTGCAGGTCCTCCAAATTGTTATATCTGTGCAGCTGCTATTTGGACCCAAAGAGTAGCGTTGTGCTTCCCAGAGAGCTCCGTAGGGCTCCTCTCCTGTCAGCCTGCGCCACATCCTTCCACTCCTGACCATCTTTGCAGGTCACTGCTGCAACTGCTCTGGCTTGTCACTGTAGATGAGTTTTACTTGTTTTTGATTATCATTTGCATGGGAATACCATATTCTCTCTTTTGAGTCAGACCACTTTCAGTCAACATAATATCTATAGAAGTATCGCTCCACAATGTGAATAGGGACAAGTGTAATTTTTTTCTTTTCTTTGTGGTTTTCAAAAAGAAAGTTTGTACTATGTGCTTTTTTCCTGAGGAAAAAATAAGAACAATAATATATATCTATATATACATATATATACATATATATTTATATATGTGTGTGTATTTATATATATCTTGAAAAAATTGACACATGTGTGTATATATTTATGTGTGTGAATGTGTGTATGTGTGTGTGTGTGTGTGTCTGTATGACTATGTGCCTTGTGAGTGTGGGAATATGTGTGTGTGAGAATACATGTGTATGTGTGGTATGTGTGTGTATGTGTGTGTGAGTGACTGTATATGCTTCTGTATGCAAATATGTGTATGTATGAACGTGGGTATGTGAGGGTGTATGTATATGTATGTCTGTGTGAGTATTTGTGTGTGTGCACGTGTCTCTGTGTGTAAATGTACTTGTGTGTATGTGTGTGAGTGGGTGAATATGTGCGTTTATATGTGTGTTTGTGTATGTCAAGCTTGGGCATTGTCTTCAGTCACTGTCAACCTTGGTTTTTTGTTTTGTTTTGCTTTTGTGTTTTACATTTTTATTTTTAAAATTTATTTGTGTGTGTCTACCACGTGTTTGCAGATGCTCTGTGAGGCTTTGACTCTCCTGGAGCTGTGGGCATAGGTGATTTTGAGCTGTCTGAAGTAGGTATTGAAAACAGAACCCAGGTCCTCTGGAGAGCAGAAAATGCTCTTAACCACCAGGCCATCTCTCCAGCCTCCACTTGGCTTGTGAGATCAGGTCTGACATGGTCTGGTATTCACCAAGCAGTCTAGACTGACTGTACACTGATCCCAAGTTCAGGGATCCACTCACCTCCATCTCCCCAGTGCTGGTCCGAGCACATTCAGTCATGCCCCGCTTTCTGTGTGGGTTCTGGAGTTGAACTCAGATCTTCACATTTTCATCACAAGCACTTTACAGACAAGCCATCTCCCAGTCCCCAACTTTACTTTTCTCTCCTTTTATTGAAAATATTTTTTCCTCACATAATATATCCTGACGACAGCGTCCCCTCCCTCTACTCCTCTCAGCTCCTCCTCCCTGTTCTCTTCCCATCCTGATTTACCCCCTTCCTGTGTCTCATTAGAAAACAAACAGGCTTCTAACAAAGTGTAATAGGATATGCTATTATGAAACAAAAACTAAGACATCAGAATTGGACAAAATAAAACAGGAGGAAAAGAGAAGGCACAAGAAAGACAAATCCACTCATTCTCGCAACTCAGGAATCCCATAACAACACTAATCTCGAAGCTATAATATAAATGCAATGACTTATAAAGGTAAAAATGTAGGAGAAAATATACACATAAATGAAATTAAAAGAAAAAACAAGATTAAAAAAAGAAAAAGAAAAAAAGAGGAGCAGTCCAATATGACATTAGGCGACAAGGAACCTCCTGTCAATGTTCTGGGTTATAAGGGACGATTGATTGGTTGATTGGTTGAGTGATTGGAGAGAGCCACCACAGGATGGATTCAAGCTCCGCATCAGCAGAGGCACCAGGCTCTGGAGGACTGACCCCCACCTCCGCCCCCAGCTTCCTGGAAGCAAACCCAAAGATGCAAGTCAATTTCCACACATCAACACTTCTTATCTGATCTAGAGTGGTCTTGAAAGGACTAACCATTTCTCAGCCGTAGGTGACTTCCTGGTTTGCCTGGCCTGTCTAAGTAATGCAAAGGCTTTGGGAATTCTTCAAAAAAATACCCCCATCCCCCAAATCTCAGATAACAATTACTGCCAAAAGCCTACTTTAGAGCACAGGTGCCATCATCACTCTTGCCTGATACAATGGTTCTGCTAAAATTCTTCTGCAACCTTCAAAGATGCTGAGTTGTTTTCTTGGTGGCTGCACAACCCACCCTTAAGAATAATTTGCTTCTCCAGGGAAACTAAACCTTTAAAAAAAATGTTCAACATCTTTATTTATCAAAACTACTTTGAGATTTCATCTTACACCAATCAGAATGGCTTAGACCAGTAAGACCAGTGACAGATCATACTGGTGAGGATGTAGAGTTTGGGACACAATGATTCATTGCTGGTGGGAGTGCAAATCAGTGTGGTGGTTCCTCAGGAAGTTGACTGCTGAGGGAGATCTTGATCTACTTCAAGCTCCAGCTATACACTCTTGGGCAAATACTCAAAGGATGCTTCATCCTATCACCAAAACACATGCTCAACCATATTTATTGCTTCTCTCATCATAATATCCAGAAATTGGGAACAACTTAGATGTTCCTCTGCAGATGGATAAAGAAAATGTGGAACATAGATGCAGTGGACTATTATCAGCTGTGAAAAAGAATAAAACTCATAGGTAAATGAATGGAACTAGAAAAATAAATCATTCTAAATGAGGTAACTCAGACCCAGAAAGAGAAATATAATGTGTTAGGATTCTGTCTAAGCCCCACCCCCGCAGTTACCTGGCAATAGCCAGGTAGGCCTGGCCTACTATAAAGAGGGCTGCTCAGCCCCTCCTCTCTCTCTCTCTTACCTCTCTTACCCTCTTCTCTCACTCTCCCAGCTTCACTTTTGCCCTCTCTTGGGCTTTCTTCCCCAACCCCCTCTCTCGACATGGTCATGGCCGGCCTCTGCTTCTCTACTCTCCCTCTCTCTGCCTTTCTTTGTCTCTACTACCCCCACTTAACTCTCACCCCATGCCCTGAATAAACTCTATTCTATACTATACTGGTGCGTGTCTGGTCCCTTAGGGGGGAAGGATGTCTCGGCATGGGCCTGCTGAGGCACCTCCTTCTCCCACACCACCGTAGAACATATTCTCAAACCTCTTCCTCTTTTTATGATCACAGCAATATGTATTTGCTTATATGTGAATATGAGCTATTAAGTCAAAGTTAACTAAGCTACAAACCATAGACTCAGAATCAGGTATAGAGTAAGGGGCTTGGGGTGGGATATAGATCTCCCTAGGAAAGGGAAATAGAATGGTTATGGATGGGTGTGGGGGGACTGCACTGGGAGGATCAAGTGGAGAGGGGGAGGGTAGAGAGGGATGAGGCATGGAGAGAGACAGTTAAAATCAAGGGCCATTTGAGGAGTAATACGGAAACCTAATACAGCAGAAACTTCTTAAAATATATACATATATGAAGGTGGTTTTAGTGAAATTACCAAATAATAGGGGAGCCCCAGTTGGCTATCCTTTGTCATCAAATAAAATTTCAAGTACTGTGATTACATCTAATTGAGATGTTGGCTAAAGGAGTACCATTGGAATCCCCAAACAACCCAGTCTGTTGCCAAGACTATACATTGCTCTCCACAAACTGACAGCTTGGTCCCATTGCTGAAGATAACACCTGCGCACCTCATCAAACATAGAGACGCTGAGAAGGTGCCCACATAGAGCCTTCACCCTTATGTGCTAGAATTCGATACAGGAGGGTCCTCTGCACATTGTCAAAAGAGAAACATAAACACCAATCCAGCCACAAATGCTTCTTTGATCTACAGTTGTGCCCTGCCTGCAGGATATGCTCAAGCAATAGTGGCACAAAGCTCATGGGAGTAATCAACTAATGTCTGATTTGACTTTAAGACCCAATCTGTGAGATAGAACCCATACCTGACACTGCCTGGGTGACCAAGAACTTGAGACTAGATAAGACCTAGGGCAAAGCCAAATACTACTGTTTTAAAATAAAAAAGTAAACGGAAAATCCATAAGTATTGCTATTGAACACAGCAATTAAATGACTTAATGACATTCTGCTATGCTCATAGATCAGTGCCTTGCTCAGCCATCATCAGAAAAACTTCCTCCAGCGGCAGAAACAAATACAGAGTTTTTGTACATATGACAGACAGTATGTACATATGAGAGACCTTGGAATCCTTAGCTATAAAAGGGACCCAACAAATTTCTTCCCTTGGGGTCCAGGGAACTCTGCTGAAGAGGAGGTAGAAAGAGCCTAAGAGCCAGAGGGGATGGAGGACACCAGGAAAATAAGGCCTTCTGAATCAACAGGATCAACACACACACACACACACACACACACACACACACACACACACACACACGAACTCACAGAGACCGAGGCAGCATATTCAGGGCTGTACAAGTTTGCAACAGATAGAGTCCTACAACTGAAAAAAAAAAGTAGACATCTGCTCCCATCCCTAATCCAGAATCAATCTCCAATTGATGACCACTTGCAAATGAAAGCCCCCAAATGTATTTTCTATGAGTTGATTAAATGCCAGCTAATATGTCTTACCACATGTTCAGACTCCAGAGAGGATCTCTGAGAAATATGACTGCGTTCCTGCTTCTCTAAAAACTCAGACCTTATCCATCAATGCAATCCACTACATAAACAAACTCAAAGAAAAAAAAAAACCACATGATCATTTCATTAGATGCTGAGAAAGCATTTGACAAAATCCCACACCCCTTCATGATAAAAGTCTTAGAAAGGTCAGGAATTCAAGGCCCATACCTAAACATAATGAAAGCTATAGTAATACCATTAGCCAACATCAAACTAAATGGAGAGAAACTTGAAGCAATCCCACTCAAATCAGGGACTAGACAAGGCTGCCACTCTCTCCCTACCTCTTCAATATAGTACTAAAAGTCCTAGCCAGAGCAATTAGACAACAAAAGGAGGTCAAAGGGATACACATTGGAAAGGAAGAAGTCAAAGTATCACTATTTACAGATGATATGATAGTATACTTAAGTGATCCCAAAAATTTCACCAGAGAACTCCTGCAGCTGATAAACAACTTCAGCAAAGTGGCTGGATATAAAATCAACTCAAGCAAATCATTAGCCTTCCTATACTCAAAGGATAAGCAGGCTGAGAAAGACACTAGGGAAAGGATACCCTTTACAATAATCATAAATAATATAAAATACCTTGGTGTGACTCTAAACAAGCAAGTGAAAGATCTGTATGACAAGAACTTCAAGTTTCTGAGGACCCAGCTATACCATTCCTGGACTGGGTTTATACCCAGAAGATGCTCCAATATGTAATAAGGACACATGCTCCACTATGTTCATATCAACCTTATTTATAATAGCCAGAAGCTGGAAAGAACCCAGATGTCCCCCAACAGAGGAATGGATACAGAAAATGTGGTACATTTACGCAATGGACTATTACTCAGCTACCCAAAACAATGAATTCATGAAAGTTTTAAGCAAATGGATAGAACCTGAAAATATCATCCCGAGTGAAGTAACCCAATCACAAAAGAGTACACACAGTATGCACTCACTGATAAGTGGATCTTAGCCCAAAAGCTCAGAATACCCAAGATATAACTCACAGACCACATGAAGCTCAAGATGAAGGGATACCAACGTGTGGATAACTTGATCCGTCTTAGAAGGTGGATCAAAATACCCATGGCTCACAGCCAACCAATAGACTGAGCACGGGGTCCCCAGTGGAGGAGCTAGAGAAAGGATCCAAGGAGCTGAAGAGGTTTGCAGCCCCATAGGAGGAAAAATATGTACCAAGCATTACCCCCAGATCTCCCAGGGACTAAACCATCAACCAAAGAATACATATGGCTCCATGCTACATATGTAGCAGAGGATGGCCTTTTCAGACATCAATGAAAGGAGAGGCTATTGGTCCTGTGAAGGCTCGATGCCCCAGTGTAGGGGAATGACAGGTCAGGAAAGTGGGAGGGGGGTTGGTAGGCAGGGGGAGGAGGGGTGGGATGGGGTGTTTCAGAGGGATAACGAGGAAAGGGGATACTGTCTGAAATGTAAATAAAGCAAATATGTGATTAAGAAAACAACTTAGACTTGAGTTTAAGATCAGTCAATAGGCTGTATTGTATCTAGTATTCAGGCAAACAGGATGACCCTGGAGCCTGTCATGAAGAGGTGGGTTCTGGGTCAATTATCTGCCCCTTTATGTGAACATGGAAGCACGTTAGAAAACAACCTGGTGCCATATTTTATGACCCAGTGTTGCCTCATCGGAGCAAATGTAGCTTGTCCTATGCTCTCATTTGAAAGCCTTCAGATTTTATGTTGTGTGTTAACAAATTGTTGAGTAATTTGTAAAGTCTAGATATTTAGTGCATGGTGCTGGAGGCTGAGATGGTTCAAGGGCCCCATCTTTGCAGGGTGGTAGAAGTCACAAGACATGGAAGACCAAGCTGACCGGAGAGCTGCTTTGATAAATACTAAAGCTCTTCCAGTCATAGCCTCCGAGCCACAGATCCACAGAAGCACAGAAGCACACTTGGACTGAGTGCCTTCCAGGGATCCCACTTCTCCACACGGCTGCAAATGGTATCCAGGGTCTGACACATGAAGTTTAGAGAACATAATACAGCATAGCAAGAGGTTGTGAGGCCAAACTGAAGGGAAGGAGCCTAGGAGTCCCGCCCTGTCTTTCATAATCCTATAAAATTCACATGGCTTTTCAAAAGGGTCAGTATCTATTTTCTGACTCTTTAATATGTAGAATTGAGTCTCTTCTTTCACTGAATCTAGGTCATGGACTGTAGAGGGAAAACCAAGTCTTGAGCAAAGGGACTGTATTGAAGGCTTGGTTTTGACAACAAGCAGAAAGGGTGATTTGGGCAGCCAGATTCATCTTTCTTCCTTTGTAACATATAAATATACCCGTTTCACTAATGGGTCTCTTAACACAGTGTGGAAGTTTCAAAGGCAGAAAATTATAGACTCTATGAGACAGCTTATTTTATATCTCAAGGCTCTCCACACCCTTTTATTAATACGCACTTGTAAGACAGGCTGTCTAATTCTTCTGGAGATTTCTGAATATCCTGTTTTGCTTAGGTGGGGCCGGGCCAAGTGCTACTTCCATTTTGTCGATGTTCATGTCGCTGTCTCACTGAGCGTCCAGATGAGGTAATGTGCAACTGAGTGGCTAGGGGAAGACTGGAGAGAAAATGACAGGTTTAAGTCTCCTAAAAATGTCATTCCTTGGGGAGGTAGACATGCTTCCTTAGGTTTAGCACCCCTACCACACATCCTGTGTGTGTTTGAATGTACATACATGTCTTTATATGTACATCAAAGGTCTCTTCCCTCTTATATCTCTCTCTGTTTTTCTCTATGCCTTTCTCTCTCTCTCTCTCTCTCTCTCTCTCTCTCTCTCTCTCTCTCTCTGTGTGTGTGTGTGTGTGTAGGGAGAGCATTACACATAGGCCTTTTGTGTCTGCATTATAGGCAAATGGGTAACATTTGAGGGCTATTTATGGCTTTTTAGTTATATATTTTCTTGTTTTGCTTTGCTAGAGTTCCTTTCGAAAAACAAAGTGTATCAAAATCCAGTTGCTTTTGTCAAAGATGGTGGTAAACGCCCACGCACACAAGCCTATTCTTCTCTAGTTTTGGGAGTCAGAGTCCAAAACAGATCTCACTGGGCTAAAACCAATGTGTCTGTGCTATTGGGTTTCTTTTCAGCATTGTAGGGAGAGTCTGTTTCTCCATTCCTTCCAGTGTCTATTGCCTGTCTTTGATACTTTGGCCATGGTCTTTACTCCATCTTGAAAACTGGCAACGGACCCTAAGTCACATTAGTTGGACACTGACTCTTCTGTCCTTTTGTCCCTATCTAAGGACTTTTTGTGATAACGCTGCTCCCATCCACACAGTCAGGATAACCTTTTGATTTTACAGTCAGATATTAGCAGCCTTGCATTCACCTGTGACCTTAATTCCTCTTTACCATATCACATGATATACACATAATTTTGAAAATTAGGCCATCAACACCTATTGAGTGTGTATGGTCAATGTGCGTATTCCCTGTGTAAGCATATAGCAATTGTTGTCAGATAAAAAACAAGATAGCTTAACTGTGATTAATGTTTTCTGTGGCAGAACCTGACTTAATTAGGGGAAAATAGCACCTTTATATAAAAACTCATACCTCTGAACATATAGCATAGTAATGAAGAACAGTAATATGTTCAATTATAGACAGGAAAGACACTTTCCCCTTCCCCATGTATAGGCATGCAAGATGAAAAATTGTACAACAGTGAAGTGTACTTATGTGGGAAGTGTATGGTATGGGGTGGTGGTGGTGGTGATGGTTATGGTGTGTGTGTGTGTATGTGTGTGTGTGTGTGTGTGTATAGCTGTATGCCAGAGCTGGCTCTCACAAGCTTGTAAGAAGAGCCATAGTGAGCCTATATATTCATAAATTCATATTCAGTGAGCTTATTTTGAGTGGTTTAAGTGTAGTCATAGTGGGAGTATTTACACCGTAGAAATTGGCTAGTTCTTACTATCAGCCAAAGGTTTGTTTTCTCCGGAGAGCCCATTGTTAAATGTTAGTCAGAACACTGTTGGTATAGAGACCTTCCATTTTCAGTCAATGTACACAGAGACACTGTATGGTATTAGTTGGAGGAGGGGCAAGTCCTAGGACTAGGCAGGGCAAGGTTACCATGACAAACATGGCGGCCCCAATGCTACTTTGACTGCTCTCATTAGGGCAGAGGAGTATGGGATGGATGAGGAGCTCATATGGGTTGCTTGAACTTCCCTGCCCTTGCTCAGGCTTGCCTCAACCCCCTGGTAGCTGTGAGATCATGTCTACCCAGATATCAAACAAGCTGCTAAAATGCAGATTCCAAGACCCTGTCATTAGAAATTCCAACTGAGAAGCATCTGCTGGATCTGCATTATCAACAACCAGGCTCCTGACATTAGACAGCTTTAACTGTCAACCTAGGTGCAGGCTAGAGTCACCTGAGAAGGGAGTCTCTGTTGAGGGATGACAAAGACTAGGTTAGCCTATGGGGGACTGTCTTGATTGTTAATTGATGCAGGAGGGAGGGCCCAGCCCGCTCTTGGTGGAATCCTGGGCAGGCAGTTGTAGGCTGTATAAAAAGCTAGGTAAGCAAAGCTTTGCAAGCAAGCCAGGAAGTATCATTCCTCCGTGGTGTCTGCTGCAAGTTCCTGCTTGAGTTTCTGCCCTGGCTTCTCTGAATGCTGCCCTGTGACCTGTACACACAGCCACTCTTCCTCTAAGTTGGTTTTGGTCAGAGTGTCTTATCACAGCAATAGAATGAAACTTCTGAAGCCAGAGCCAATACCAACCTTCCCCTGTCTAAGTTGATTTCCCTCTGGTATTTTGTCACAGCAACAGAAACTATTAGTACTAGACTTATCTAGAAAATTCTGAGGTTAGAGGCTCATGGGTCACACTGGCTGGCCCAGCCTGGAAGTTTCTTGAAGGCCCAGTGGGCCAAACATCTGTTGCCTTTTGTCTATATTCTGTGATTTTCAGTGAGAGCAGAGTCTTATGAAAGAAATATAGACCCTATTCTCTAGAGCCATGGTTCTCAACTAATGCAGCCATCTTTCAAGACAGTTTCTCATGTGTGCTGACCCCCCCCCACCATAAAACTATTTCTGCTGCTTCATAACTATAATTTTGCTACGGTTACAAATCATAATATAAAATATCTGTGTTTTCTGATAGTCTTAGAATGACCTCTGTGACAGGGTCATTCGTCCCCCAAGGGGATGCAACCTCCACATTAAGAACCACTCCTCTATAGTTTTTTCCCTCCATTTCCATATGGCAACAAAGTTTATGATGACGGGCTGGTGAGATAGCTCAGCGGTTAAGAGCACTGATTGGTCTTCTGAAGGTCCTGAGTTCAAATCCCAGCAACCACGTGGTGGTTCACAACCATCCGTAATGAGATCTGATGCCCTCTTCTGGTGTGTCTGAAGACAGCTACAGTGTACTTACTTGTTTAATAAATAAATCTTTGGGCCAGAGCGATTGGGGTCGGAGTGAGCAAGGCTGGAGCAAGCGGAGCTCCTGAGTTCAATTCCCAGCAACCACATGATGGCTCATGTGTACAGTTACACATCATATACATCAGTACAGCTACATAAACCATACTCATATACATAATATGAATAAATAAATCTTTCAAAAAATAGTTTCTGATGAGTTTATTCTCATCTGAGTACAGGTTACCATGCTCCCCAGCGTCTGAAAGGGGGAAGCTTTGGATGCAAATGTTATCCAGCAAAAATGTGAAAACTCACAGATAGCCAGTGCTTGTGGGCTCTAAAATCCTGAGTGTTGGAACCATCAGGGGGGATTTTCACTGACCATGGCCTTGGCTCCTGGTTGTTGTCCAGAACTCAGCCTCGCAGCCATAGACAATATCTGCTGAGAGGAGGATTTATCTTTAATGAGACCCAACTCAACTTGTTTTTCGACTGCAAACCACTTAGACTGTGGCAATTTTCTTAGCAGGAAAAATTTTAGATGGCCATGTGGTTTCTAGCTCTACTCTGCTTCTTCTTCGTTTTACACATGAAATATTTGGAATCATATTTCTTTTCTTTAAAACTATGGTCCGAATTAATTTATACTGACTTGATTCAAAGGAGAGAGAAATTGCTACCTTTCGGAGTTTTTAACCTCAAATTCTCTGATATTTGAGATACTTAAAAAAAAATTCCTAGGATACAATTCTTCTGTAGCATGGAGGTAAATTTCAAGTAAAGGGAAGAGTAATGAAAATTTTAATATAAAGGCTATAATTTTCTAAAGATGTCTGTTCCTTATTAAGATCAAGTGCATGTCAATCATACAATATTTTTGGAATATTCATGAGTTTGGGGGGAATATCCTTGGGTTGTGGGAAGTATACTGGGTGTCTTCCAATGTGTAAAAACTTTTCCCCAGTGTAATCAAAATTTTTATAGTTCAGTAAATATATTAAAAATGATGGGAATGAAGTGTTTTCTATATTTCATTAACATAATTAATATAGCATATTTAATTAAAAAATCCCTGATTATATAGAAGTTAGGCTTGCATCTCAGCCCTATCTGCATAGGTCACTGTTTTGCATAGAGAAGAAAAGAATTTGTCTTTGGCACTATATACATAGTTATGAGAGTCAAACGCAATGCTCAGTGTAAAGGAGTTTTGTTAGAGATCAAGGTTAAATTAATACAGTTTACACTAACAATTGCACACAGCTGGATGTTCAAGTGGAACATCTCTCAGTCTTCTGTTTCAGACTGAATTTTGCTCACTCCAATCTCCTCAAAGATTCTCACTGGAATCATGGGCCGGCTCTTTGAGATGAGACTACCATATTCCATTTGGAGAACAAGCAGTGTCCGTGTCTGGAGATCAATATTGTAACATGTTTCTTTTCCTTTTAAAATGTGAATTTTTTTCTCAGCACTTGGGGAAGCTTTGCGGCTCCATGTGGGTTTTTACAGACAGGCTGCTCCGTCCAGGGCGAGCTGGGTGCTCCCTGCACACTGGGGTGGAGTGCATTAGTCACCCCGGCTCTTTAATGGCCACAGAAGGGGGGCCTCATGGTGTTCCATTTTCTCTCCCTTTTCTTCTCTCTTTTGCTTTTCTTTGAAATGAACCCAGAATTTTTTTTTGTGGGGATCAAAAATAAATATGGTCTCAAGAAATAGTCTTCTAGAGTTCTTTTCCAAACTTCAGATCTGACATGAAGAGAGGCAATTCTATATAAAGATGATTTTCTGGTTTCTTAAAAAAAAAAATCTTTTGAGGGCCCTGGAGAGGATAAGAACTCCACAGAAAGACCAACAGCGTCAACTAACTAACAACTAACTAACTAACTAACTAACTAACTAACTAACTAACCGTGGAGGCTTTTTGAGACTTAACCACCAAGCAAAGACCATACACAGGCCGGACCCAGGCCCCTGCACTCATGCAGTAGATGTGCAGCTTGGTCTTTATGTGGGACCCTCAACAACTGGAGCACGGGCTGCCCCTAAAGCTGTCGCCTGTCTGAGGATCCTGTTCCCCTAACTGGGCTTCTTTGGCGGGTCTCAGTGGAAGAAGATGTGCCTAGTCCTGCAGTGCCTTGCTGTGCCAGGGTGGGGACATACTGGGGTGAAGGGAGGATGGAGGATGGAGGAGGGAGGAGGGAGGAGGGAGGAGGGAGGAAGGAGGCATCAATCAGGATGTAAAGTGAGTAAATAAATAATGGGAAAAAACTGCTTTCATTTGTTTCATTGTCTCTTGCTGGCTTACACAGTGACTTTGCGTAGATAGAAGAAAGAAGAAAGGAATTATATAATTGTAATTGTATTAGCTAGTGAATCTAGAATATCACTACTGCAAGGTGAGTTAGATTTATTAAAGGTGTCATCTTATGTGTCCTTCTTGTCTTCCCAGTGATGGCGTGGTGAGGTGGAGGTGAAGAAACAGTAAGACGCAGCTTGCACACTCTCACACCAGATTCGGCCTCCATTAAAACCTCGCCTTGTTTTCTTTTATGCATCACTATGCCTGTGCACATATTTCACAAATCTGACTCTTCTGCAATCACTTAAAAAAAAGAAAAAGAACACAAAACATCAAAACTTATTGCTCATGCTTTAGGAGGCTGAGAAGTCCGAGGTCAAGGGTCAGGTGGATTTGGCTTCTGCTGAGAAACGTCTCGACTTATGGAGGCGAAGTGCTCTGGTGTCTCTCTCTTCCCACAAGGACACTAATCTTATGATGGGGCCCCATTCTTATGACCTCACCTAACCTAGTTACCTTCCAAAGTATTATCTCCAAATACTAACAGATTAGGAGTTAGGGCTTCAACATTGGGGGAACAGCATCAATTCCATGGTATCCTGTCTCAGACCTCATAAACTTCATCTTGATCTTACATGCAAAATAGATTAATTATATTTCAACAGACCTAAAAGTCTCTACTCATTCTAGAATCAGCTTCAAAATCTAAAGTTCAAAGCTTGTCTGAGTACTGTCTCTAAACCGGACATCATTATCAGTGTTTTGTAGATTGATTCTTGAACAGTTTAAATTCGGCATCTTCTTATCAAGTATTCTTCCACAGTACAGTACCCAGACTAAAGTAGGTGTTGACTAAATATTCGCTAAATGAACAAGTTAATTTTGTTGGGTATATATTGTCTTACCATATAAAAATGCTATAATTCATCACAATTATTCCTTCTCTTGTTCATGCTGAGATAGAAATATCATGGGGCGAGGGAAGTACGAGGTCATTCATAGACGTGTGGGTACACCACAGAAGGAGGAAGCTTGAAGAACGAAGGGAAGCCATGTGGGACTCTCAGTAGGGGGAGGATAGAAGGAAGCAGTGTAGAACTTTTGGTAATGACTGTGACCTGTATGTCAGTGAGAGGCTCACCCATGACACGTGGTAATGACTGTGACCTGTATGTCAGTGAGAGGCTCACCCATGACACATGGAAGAACATAGAGTCCTGATCTGAGTTTAGAAATTCTACATTCCAGGTCAGCTGCTGAGAAACAGAAACCAACTCACCCTGGCCAAGATGTGTGGCAAAATGTGGTAGTGACCATGTAGAGGCTGTTATTCAGAGACTGAAAACACCTTCTCATGCTCTCACACAGCTCTCCATGCATCTGTGGTCTGCCTTTGTTCTCTGCCTAGCTACTCTGGAGACCTTGGGCAGCCACCATTGATCACCAGCGCTTAGAGCTTTCTTAGTCACAGAGAAGCAAGAAAGAATGAGAGAGGATTTGGCAGCGTTCCAAAGAAAAACTCTCTCTCTCTCTCTCTCTCTCTCTCTCTCTCTCTCTCTCTCTCTCTCTCTCTCTCTCTCTCTTTCTCTCTCTCTCTCTCATTCCCCAATGGGATGAAACAGTCCTATTCTCCAGTCAGTTACTGACAGAGTGAATGGTTGTGGGATTATCATGATTAATTCACACCAGCCTAGCCAAGGGGAAACAGTTGGTGACATGTGTATTACATTTTCAAGTACCAAGAAACCACAAAACCCCAATGATAGCGCAGATTAAGCTCACAGTCTGTGTCTTGGCTTGATAAGGCTTGATGGCTTCGTTCCATATTTTTATCATCTGTCCCATATAGCTTCTCCTGAGACCTAAGGACATTTCTTGTGGTCACAGTGACAAAAGTCTTGGAGAAAGTGACTTCATGGCAGCCCAATCAAAACCTAATCTTGGGAGTGAAATGTCATTATTTCTTCTGTCTCATCCTATTGGCCCAAGCAAATTGCATGGCAAACTTTACAGTAAAGTTTGAGGAAGAACAGATTCTGTCTGTGTAGTTGGGAGACTTGGGAATGATACTGTGACAAAGATGTAGCGGAACTGAGATGGGAGAGAGCAGAGCAAACATGGTCATGGGTTAAAAGTTAAGGAATGCCCAGATAAATACTAATGAAATTAGATTTACTCAAGATAAATAGTAACGAAATATTTGAAAACTTAATTGATTGTGTGTATGATGTATATATGTATATATGCATATTGTGTGTATAATGCATGTGTGTGTGTGTATGTGTGCATGTATTGAAGGTGAGAACAGAAACTAACAGTTGCCCTCTAAAAAAGATAGGGTTTCCCTTTCGTTGTGTGTTGTCACATAAGCTAAGCTAGTTCCTCCAGGGACTCTCCTGGCTCCACATCCATCTCACATTAGGAGAACTGGAATAACAGATGTGCACAGCTGCATCCAGATTGACATGGTTCCTCGGGATTTGAACTTAGGTCCTCTCACTTGCACAGGGAGCACACCTCACTGAGCCATCTCTGCATTCCATTATGGAATGTTTTGAAAGATCAAAAGTAATGTGGGAATTTTCATGATGAGCAACATTTGAAAAAAGACAAAAACAAAATGAGTTAATACTCCATTGTTGGCCAACGTTGTGTCCACTTCCTGGGACTGCCACATTCAGGTTTAGGAGAAGCACAAAGAATGCTTTGGTTCTGGGCTTGCTGTTTGTGTCTTCTTACAACTATAGCTCAAGTATCTGATAGCCATGGAAGTCTCTGTGATATTTAATGGGAACAACCTCAAGCAAATACTGTCATGAATTAAGCTTCCTTTGAGATGTTTTCAGGAAAAAAAAAAAAGAAACAAGAAAAAGAAAATAAGAAAAGAAAATTGAGTTTCATTCAATGGTTAGCTTAAGAGTGGCTACAATTTCCAGGAAAAATAGAGTTTGTAAGGTAGTACAAGTGTTTTCATAACAGTGAGGCAGAATTTCATAATGCTTTTAGATTTTTTAATCCAGTACTTGTTTTGACAAAGTCCAGTGAAAGTCTTTTTTGGAGCCGCCACAAATTATGCCATGGGTGCTTAACTTTTTAAAACTGAGATTGGCGTAGGATTTCAAGAGCATCCATTTGTGTTGGGAGCCTGTTCTCCTGTCTCGTTTGGTGAGTGATCTGTTAATCCTAGGCTGAGGATGTTGGCAACAAGAAAGTCTTCAAAGTTCCTAGGACTCCTATGTGGACCTGCTGTGCATCAGGGCTGCTGCAGGATTAGACCCAGAATGATTTTCAAGCAAACCAAGAGGAAAACATGACTGGATCCCAAATCCTGTCATTTAAAGTTAGACTTCTTCCTTTAGTGTGAAATGCTAGAACCACGCGTTATTTTTCCAACTGGGACTCACTCTGAGTCATGAGAGGTGAAACTACCTTCTGCTTTATGGGACACCTTTCCCTCAGCCCTTGCACCTAGAAACGTATAGGATCCGGGGATAGAGCATCGACTAGCAACAAACCAAGCAGAAATCTGTGTTCTGGAGTGCATGGTGAGATGGGACCGATACTTGGGGTCCTGTCCCTGAGTTTTATAGCAGTCCCTATATGACCTGCTGTGGAGACTGTCCCAACTTCCATTCACTCAGAGCTGAGTAAGGGACAGAAAGACCAGCAACAGGAAAAGGGAGGGGATCAACTCACAGTGACATCTACATCCAGTGAGTGGGTTTAGCATGGAACAGGAACAGAAATCAAAATGTCAGAAAAACAGGAGGCATGCTATTTGAATATTAGTGTGAGCAAATCGGGTTTCTCAGGAGAGTCCAAAAAACAAAACAAAACAAAACAACCCAAAAAAACCCCAAAAACCATCATGTTCAGGAACCTTTGTGGCAATGTGATGTGGCAAACTCTTACGACTGATGCTAAGTGTTTCTTTTTTCTTTTTTCTTTTAGGGTAGTGTGGAACGTTGGCTACTTTTCTTATTTCTGAGACCAAAAACTTGACAAGAAGCGGTCTAAGGGAAGATTTGCTTTGGCTCTCAGTTTGAAGGTCCAATCCATCACAGTGAGGAAGGCTTAGGGGCAGGAGTAGGACCTGGCTATGGCAGTGGACTTGTGAGGCCGCCTTTGCACATTTCAATGGTCCAGGAAGCAGAATGTAGGGAATGTTGGCGTCCATATGTTGGCATCTGTGGGCTTTCTCCCTTTCCCTTTTATCCCATCCACGCTCCAGCCCACTGAAAGATGCCATTCAGAAGCACAGATCTTTCCTTCTTCCATGGCTTCTCTCTGGAGAGACATGCACAGGCACATCCAGAGATGTGACTCCAGCATATTTCCAAGTAGTCACTGAAGGTCAGTCATCACTGATGGGGAACATAATCTCCTGAGAACAATCAGGGCTGGAGCAAATCTACAGCAAAAGAAGGAAAAAGATGAAGCAAAGTCCATCAGCCTGTTTAGAAACGTGAGCCAAATCGTTTCTTCACAAATGCCTTCCTCAAAACCTATCTTATACAGTCTTAAGAGATGTAATTATGACATTTCCTTGATTTAAGAAAGCTCTGTGAGTTTTCATTGCTACAAACCAAAGCTTAGACTTCTCAGTGTGGCATAAAATGCCCCTTAAAATCTGCCTCCACCCCCCCCAACATCCATGCATAAGAAGTGTTTCCTGAGGACTTAGTCTTTTCCCCTTCTGGATCTGAATGGAACAGGGAAGCCCTGCCCTACCCTGTCTCCATGCTGTGACGTTTCAGGTCCTTTGTCATTTCCACATCGTCTCTTCTTCTTGCTCACTGATTATGTTGCCTCTGTCTATCATGTCCTTCCTGACCTTTGAGAACTCATCTCTGAGGACCCAGTTTATGCTAGCTCAGTGTCCAAGTAGAAACAATGATTCCTTTCTCTGTACCAACAGCTCATAGGTGATCTTTCAGAGAGATGACCTAAATATGATTCCTATTCTTTAGAAAATGTAAAGTCACTTCTACTCTTTGTGTGCTCTTTATGGGTGGGGGAAGGAACATGGGAAAAGGGTTATAATATACCAGGAGATGTGTAGAAAGACAGAGTCTGGAAGGAGGGAGATACTAGTGCTCCTTTGGCAAGGGGGAGAGGATGCTGGAGACCCCAGACACAGACATGAAGTACAGCTGTGTGTGTTGGGGGTTAGGTAATCCAGCAGTCTCATCAGGAAGTCCCATATCTTTTACAGCAGGTCTCCAGAAAATTCCTGAGTTAGCTCACTGACAGCTTTCATTTCCCCAGAGGGTCACAGATGGAATTAGGGAAATCGCAACCTTCTGTAAATTTTAATGAGCAAGGTAGAATTTGTGTGAGCACAGTGTGCCTTATGGGCACCTTGGCAGAAAGTGTGATAGCTGGTAAGGGAAACTCAGACACATACAATTTTTATGAACTCTATGTGGAATGTTGACTTAAAATACAAGGAAAGGCAGACAGGATTTGAGAAGAGAAAGCCTTTATATGGCTTGGTGCCCTCTGAACTGGAACTGCAACTTTGTAAGTTCAACAGATCTGACTAACTGAACATAAGAGATCCCTCCCCAAAATAGCTCTCTGATAAGCTCTAGGTCTGAAGAAAAGTTCTGGGACTGATAAGAGGATCATGTGACCAAGATGAAGATGAGTAAGGAGGTTGGTAGGCTTAAGAGTCTCTATTGAGACCAGATACCCAAAATGCACTGGGATTCTCAGAATGCACTGGGGCAGGAAAGACCAGGCAACAAGCATAGATGTTTATAGTTCCATTCAGCCAGATCAAAAGTGCATGTCTGGGAGACTAAGAGAGCTCATGAGAACATGAGAATCCTCCTAGATCCAGGAAAGGGTCATCTCCAGTTTACCATTCAGAGTTGTTTGGAGAGATAAGTGAAGTGAGGCATAGGAATCATTTGGAATCGAATCTGGTGAGTGCATGGAATGCTCAAAGTCACCCCTGTCCTCTGTGCAGCGCAAGTTCTGTCCAGGTCATAGGGAAATTGATGCTAAAGCAAGGGATAAAGTCCTCCCTTCTAGAGCAAGGAACCTTGTGTCTGGGAGGGAGGACTGATTAGAGAGTAGAAGAAGGGAGGTGGGGAGGGCTGAGGAGGAGGAACAGGACAGCCAGAAACAGAAGCTGACCCAACGACAGGGCACCAAGGCAGGGAGAGCAGAGGAAGCAGAACCTCCACACTTTCAGTCGTTTAATCTTGCTGGCCCACCAGAGAGCTTGAAATGGAAAGAGGTCCAGCTATTGGGGAAAGGAAAGCAGAAGAAGCACCGCAAGCTGCTCTCCACATCAGAACCGGCCATCCTGCCTGAGCCGCCAACGTCCTGGGCTTGATCGTCCACGAGTATTACCGGGGAGCATCTGTCATGGACTTGGATTGTTTGGACATTTGGCGTTAATTTTAAAACATTGTGGTCAAGTAGAGGCAACAGGAGATGTTTCAATAAGTGCTTTTAGAAAAAGCCTTCGCAGGCTGGTGAGAGGGCTCTGTGGATAAAAGCACTTGTTGTTAAACCTAACAACTTGAGTTCAATCCCTGTAGCTCATATGGTGGAAAGAGAGAACCAACTTTCACAGGCTTGTGGGACTTCTTTGACTTCTACATGCTTGCCATGGTATGCACACATATACATGTGAACATCACATATAAATACATGTAAAGTTATATATATACACATATATACATATATACATACACATATGCATATACACATACATATACATGCACATACACATTATGTATATAACACGCGCACACACACACATAGACACACACACACACACACACACATACACACACACACGTTTTGTTTCAATGGTGCCAATGAAGTAGGTTGAAGAAGCCATATCCAGGAACACTGTCACTTCCATTAGCTGTCAAGTGTTAAATGCCACTTGCCTGAGAAACACAGTCCTATAAGAAGTAGACTCTGAAACACAACAGAAACTTTGGACCTAGTCATTGGCTTCAAGGAGCAAATTTTAGGAAGTCTTCTCTGAAAGGTAGGAGTAGGCCTTTGATACAAGAGATAATACATAATTTCTGTATAATTCACTGTATAATTTCTGACTTCAGCGGTTTCAGCTCATGTTTGTTTTGACTCATGGTACTTAAAGATCATGTCAGCATGGCAGCATGTGATAAACAACTGCTCACTTTCTCCACATCCTCGCCAACACCTGCTGTCTCCTGAATTTTTAATCTTAGCCATTCTGACTGGTGTAAGGTGAAATCTCAGGGTTGTTTAGATTTGCATTTCCCTAATGACTAATGAAGTTGAGCATTTTTTAAGATGCTTCTCCGCCATCTGAAGTTCTTCAGGTGAAAATTCTTTGTTTAACTCTGTACCCCATTTTTTTTAAAATAGGGTTATTTGGTTTTCTGAAGTCTAACTTCTTGAATTCTTTATATATATATATTGGATATTAGCCCTCTATCTGATGTAGGGTTGGTGAAGATCTTTTCCCAATTTGTTGGTTGCCATTTTGTCCTTTTGATGGTGTCCTTTGCCTTACAGAAACTTTGTAATTTTATGAGGTCTCATTTGTCAATTCTTGATCTTAGAGCATATGCTATTGGTGTTCTGTTCAGAAACTTTCCCCCTGTACCGATGTCCTCAAGGGTCTTCCCCAGTTTCTTTTCTATTAGCTTCAGAGTGTCTGGCTTTATATGGAGGTCCTTGATCCATTTGGAGTTGAGCTTAGTACAAGGAGACAAGGATAGATCAATTCACATTCTTCTGCATGCTGACCTCCAGTTGAACCAGCACCATTTGTTGAAAAGGCTATCTTTTTTCCATTGGATGTTTTCAGACCCCATATCGAGGATCAAGTGGCCATAGGTGTATGGGTTAATTTCTGTATCTTCAATCCTGTTCCATTGATCCTCCTGCCTGTCATTGTACCAATACCATGCAGTTTTTAACACTATTGCTCTGTAGTATTGCTTGAGGTCAGGGATACTGATTCCCCCAGAATTTCTTTTGTTGCTGAGAATAGTTTTAGCCATCCTGGGTGGGGTTGCAAATTGGTACAACCACTCTGGAAATCAGTCTGGTGGTTCCTCAGAAAACTGGGCACCTCACTTCTGGAAGATCCTGCTATACCACTCCTGGGCATATACCCAGAGGATTCCCCAGCATGTAATAAGGATATGTGCTCCACTATGTTCATAGCAGCCCTATTTATAATTGCCAGAAGCTGGAAAGAACCCAGGTATCCCTCAAAAGAAGAGTGGATGCAAAAAATGTGGTATATATACACAATGGAGTACTATTCAGCCATTAGAAACAATGAATTCATGAAATTCTTAGGCAAATGGATGGAACTGGAGAACATCATACTAAGTGAGGTAACCCAGTCTCAAAAGATGAATCATGGTATGCACTCACTAATAAGTGGATATTAACCTAGAAAACTGGAATACCCAAAACATAATCCACACATCAAATGAGGTACAAGAAGAATGGAGGAGTGGCCCCTGGTTCTGGAAAGACTTAGTGTAGCAGTATAAGGCAAAACCAGAACAGGGAAGTGGGAAGGGGTGGGCGGGATAACAGGGGGAGGGAAGGGGGCTTATGGGACTTTCGGGGAGTGGGGGGCTAGAAAAGGGGAAATCATTTGAAATGTAAATAAAAAAATATCGAATAAAAAAGTTCAATCACTTCAAAAAATAAAACACAATGCTTTTTATTTAAAAAAAAGAACTGCTCACTTTCTGGAAGCAGATGTGTGTGTGTGTGTGTATGTGTATATATATATATATATATATATATATATATATATATATATATATATATATATATAGAGAGAGAGAGAGAGAGAGAGAGAGAGAGAGAGGGAGAGAGAGAGAGCACAAGCTGGGGTCTTCTGGCTTTCTGCTTACTCTCTTCCTTCTATCCAGTCCTGAAGGTCACAAGATAGCGCCACTCATATTCAGAGTAGGCGTGCCACCCTCGGTCATCCCTCGTAGGGACATCCTCATGAACCCATCCAGAGGTATATTCACTGACCTCCCAGGTGACTTTAAGTGCAGTCAAGCTTGACAATGAAGTTTAATTATCTAACTTTAAAACCACAGGGGATTTCTGGTATACCACAGCACTGATGGTATAGAACACTATGTGACTATTAGCAGAAGGGTTAGAGTGCGGTCTGTGATATAGTCCTAAGTGAGTAAAGCAAGTTGTGGAAACACCTCAATTTTGCTCACACAACTCTACAATCAGGGACAGTTGTAGCAATATCACCCAAAGAGAACAAGAGAAGAGAGATAAGAGATCACTTGTCTGTAGTTTTCCATGTAAACAACTACATTTTTTATTTATATATTCACGATTTGCTTTATTTGGCTAAATGCTTATGGATTGCTTTATACTTAAAGTTCGATTTAAAATAGATTTATTTTAGTTTGTTTAATTGTGTGTGTGTGTGTGTGTGTGGTTGCACACACGCAGATCACACCAATGTCTATGACTATTCTGGTTGCTATTGTGTATTTCCAGGAGCTGTTCTGAGCCCAGTTTGAGAAGCCAGGGGGCATCTCTATCCCAGTCATTGTCTCCTTCTCCAAAGCTGGATCTTTGAGATGTATGGACACTCAATATCCCGTTCTCTCTTACCACTCCAGAAAAACCAATGTCCTTGACCCTCTAAAAATGCCACTTCACATTCGTCTGGCAAAGTGTTAACATTGAGGGTACCAGTGTGGGTCCAGGAGCTCAGTGCATTGGTTTAAGCTCTATTTAGCCTAGTCACCCAGGGTGTTTTGATTTGGGAATGATTCCTAATCTTTCTGTGCATCTTGAAACAGGGAGAATCTCCAATATAAACACAGTGCCTCATGAGAACTTAAAAAAAAAAAACAGTACATGCTTACATGTGGTGACATCTGCCACACATTACCACTGCCATTATCTGTTCCTTATCATCTCAGGTTGTGTTCTGTCACCACCCC
Organism: Apodemus sylvaticus; assembly: GCF_947179515.1. Taxonomy (NCBI): domain Eukaryota; kingdom Metazoa; phylum Chordata; class Mammalia; order Rodentia; family Muridae; genus Apodemus; species Apodemus sylvaticus. Next base: position 31,128,153 of record NC_067494.1, on the reverse strand, counting down.
TGGGAAGCACAGCCCTTCTTGAATTCCCAAGAGTTATGGACTCCTTCCATTGTACTTTGTCTACAGCAGGCACCATCCCTTGGGGTCTTCCCGCTGCATGATTACCTTTATTTAATTATTTCTTCTCTCCTCCTACTCTTGGGCCATGATCCACCTGAGTCAGCCATCAAGTGTCCTTTCGCCCTGTTGCTGGCATTTGGCACAGTGCCTGCATGTAGAATAAGCACAGTGGATGTTCAACGGATAGACGGTAGGATGGCTGGGGGAGTAAATCCATCCCCGGGACCCCTTCCCCTTTAAGGCTGTTCCTAAACACAATTGTGTTCACTTCTTGCCTATCAGTTCCTACATCTTATTGTTGTGTGTTTACTCTTTCCTTAGTTTGCTCCTGTTTCTTGTTATGTCATGGGTTTCCAAACCCTCCTGTTTACTCCTCTGCAGGCAGCATCTGAGCCTCACTATGGGCTACTGCTCTTTCCAGTCTGCCAAGTTAGAGGAGAGATTGCGGCCATGAAGAGGTATGGTGGTGTCTTCTCTCGGAATCTTGTCCCTTGTCCTGAGGACAATGATGAGAATTTCGAGAGATGCTTCCAGAAAAGGAACAGATAGCTTAAGGAAGAGCCATCTGTCACCTCTCTCTAGCTCCTCGTGTCACTTTCTCTTCCTTTCACAGGCTGCTTCCTATTGATGGTGTGTTGCTGTGGTAATGATTGAGCAAGGTGAGACTCTGGAAAGGGACCAGTTAGAGGGGCCCTGCTAGGAAGAGTAACAGAGCATCAATAGCCTATGCTCCAAGATCAAGAATTGACAAATGGGACCTCATAAAATTACAAAGTTTTTGTAAGGCAAAGGACACCATCAAAAGGACAAAACGGCAACCAACAAATTGGGAAAGGATATTCACCAACCCTACATCTGATAGAGGGCTAATATCTAATATATACAAAGAACTCAAGAAGTTAGACCCCAGGGAACCAAATAACCAGAAGAGTGGATGCAAAAAATGTGGTATATCTACACAATGGAGTACTATTCAGCCATTAGAAACAATGAATTCATGAAATTCTTAGGCAAATGGATGGAGCTAGAGAACATCATACTAAGTGAGGTAACCCAGACTCAAAAGGTGAATCATGGTATGCACTCACTAATAAGTGGATATTAACCTAGAAAACTGGAACACCCAAAACATAATCCACACATCAAATGAGATACAAGAAGAAAGGAGGAGTGGCCCCTGGTTCTGGAAAGACTCAGTGAAACAGTATTCTGCAAAACCAGAACGGGGAAGTGGGAAGGGGTGGGAGGGAGGACAGGGGAAGAGAAGGGGGCTTACGGGACTTTCGGGGAGTGGGGGGGTCTAGAAAAGGGGAAATCATTTGAAATGTAAATAAATTATATCGAATAAAAAAATTAAAAAAAAACAAACCAAAATATCAAATTCTGATATAAAACATAATACTTCAAGACCCCTTCTTCAGCATTTTAAAGCAATGCTTTCTAAATTTTGTGATGAATTTTGTGGGAACTGTGTAAATAGAGCATAATTATTTTAAAAACAGGACCCTTTGTCATTATTTTCTCAATAGCAATAAATAGCATAAAAAGGATAATTCCTTGTTATATATGTCTCTTGTATAATGAAATATGCATATTACTGACTATATAATGCAATTATTATAAAAAATGGGGTACAGATCTAAACAAAGAATTTTCACCTGAAGAAATTCGGATGGCTGAGAGGCACCTTAAGAAGTGCTCAACATCATTAGTCATTAGGGAAATGCAAATCAAAACAACCCTGAGATTTCACCTTACACCAGTCAGAATGGCTAAGGTCAAAAACTCAGGAGACAGCAGGTGCTGGTGAGGATGTGGAGAAAGAGGAACACTCCTCCACTGCTGGTGGGGCTGTAAGATGGTACAACCACTTTGGAAATCAATCTGGCGGTTCCTCAGAAAACTGGACATGACACTTCCAGTGAACCCTGCTATACCACTCCTGAGCATATACCCAAAGGATTCCCTGGCATGCAATAAAGACACATGCTCCATTATGTTCATAGCACCCTTATTTATAATAGCCAGAAGCTGGAAAGAACCCAGATGTCCCTCAAAGGAGGAATGGGTACAGAAAATGTGGTATATTTACACAATGGAATACTACTCAGGATTAGAAACAATGAATTCACAAATTTTTTAGGCAAATGGTTTGATCTGGAAAATATCATCCTAAGTGAGGTAACCCAATAACAAAAGAATACACATGGAATGCAATCTCTGATAAGTGGATATTAATTAGCCCAGAAGCTCTGAATATCCAAGGCACAAATAGCATAACAAATGACTCCCATGAAGAAGTATGGAGAAGGTCCTGATCCGGGAAAGAATTGATCTAGTGTTGGAGGGGAATATAAGGACAGAGAAAAAAGGAGGGAGGTGATTGGAGAATGGGTGGAGAGAAGAAGGTTTATGGGACATATGGGGAGGGGGGAACTGGGACAGGGGAAATCATTTGGAATGTAAACAAAGAATATAGAAAATAAAAATATATAAAAAAAGTCAGTCCTCTACTCTAATGAGATAGTACCATTGGCAATCAAAACCCAAGAAAGAGTCCATAAAGAAGCACAACCCATCCATGTCTTGTTTGAAGCTGCAGCATCAGCAGTACATACACGGAAAAGGCACAGATGAAGGGGTTTCTGTTTTCTAGGGTGTGGGGGAGGGGAGGGTTTGTATAAGCCCATTTTCTCGTCTTAGCACACAACCTAGATACACTCTTAGCCTCCTATACACAAACACGATGCTGCCTCCACCATCCATCATTCCTTCTGACTGGCCTAACTGATCTGGGAGAACGAGATTACTTGGAGACCTGTCTTAGATTTTTTTTTCAAGCTGCACAAGATATATTGACAGTAGAAGTATTTTTATGTCACCATATATCTTAATGAAATAATATTCACGTCTGGAGAGTGTATTGCCCTGGAAAGATCTATTTACCTAAGTCGGGAAAGGCAGCAGGCAGTGCTGGCAGCCCCTCGGCCTGTTGAGATATTGTGGTTGGGCAGACGAAAATTGTGCACAGGGACAGATTTCTGTAAGGAGAGATTTAACCCCTGCGTTGATGTTACAAATCAGCACATGACTATTTTTGACACTGACCTAATACCAGGCACAGTCACTTTTTCTACTTTTTAAATATTGAGCCTAGGTAAAGACACTATCAGAATCTCAGGTTCAGATTCTAATTTTGGAGAATGTTCATTTTTAGCAGATTAATTGACAGAATGGATTCCAAGAGGTAATATTTATGACCCACTGCCTGGTAAATAAAAATACTGTTGCTAATTCTCCTGTCTAGAAGGGAGTGTGGTCCTTGAATACATTGAATAGGAGTTAGGCATTGTGTAGATTTGATGACCACTTTGGGGTCAAATCTTGGATAGGAGATAAAACAGGAGAAAAGGTCCCACCCTTTTCTCTCCTCTTCCCCAATCCCTCTTTCTCATGTGTGTATACAGACATCAGACATAAAGCTTGGGTGTCATCCCTTGGGTGATGTCCACCTCGTGTTAAAATGTTTACTATTTTATTATTGTCTGGGTGTATATGTATGAGTGCAGCTGTGGACACGCCCCGTGGAGGTCAGAGGACAATTCCACGGGCTAGGTTGCCTTTTACCACCTTGTAGGACCCGAGGGTCACACTCAGGTTTTCAGGTTTTCAGGCCCACCTGCCTGGTGAGCCATCGTGTCAGTCTCACCTTGCTTCTTGAGACAGTTCCCCCACTACATAGAACTGGTGAGTTACGCTGGCTAGCCCCAGCAGCTGCGTGTCTCGGCCACCCCAGGGCTCGACTTGTAAGTCTACCTGGCTTTTTAAAAACCGGCTATTCTGCGGCTTAAACCCAGGATTTTGCAGCAAGTACTTCACCAACTCAGCTATTTCCTTTTCTGTGTCGTGAAAGTGCCAAGCACCAAGAGATGCCTTTGGATTTGGAGCGTTGAGGTTGCCAAGGGCGAAGAATTGTGTTTTTTGTCCCACGCTGGCTTTCTCAAACATACATCTTGGAATATGCTCCATTTTTTTTTCCTGGCAGCTCAATTGCAGGGGAAATGCCTCTTTAGGGATCAGTTCTACTCAAATACAACTTTATGTACTTTGCAATACTATATGCCAAAAATAAATAGAAGAATACGTTTATTTAGATTTCCAAGTGCTAGTAGGTTTTAATTTACATTTTAACATTACTTTCTATTGATATTAGCATGTATTTGATGTGGCCCAGGGCTATTACTTGAGGGGTTGAGGTTTTTTTTTTTTTTTTAAAAACCTTAAGAGTGTATTGTCATATTCTATTATTGCTTAGATAAAAATGAATCAAATTGATAGAAATGCATATTGGGTCTATGAAATCAATACACAAAGACACAGCTTAAATGCGAACGTGTTTGTTGGGCAGGAAGGGAGACATAACAAGCAGCGATGTTCCTATTACACAGTGCAGTCTCCTAACAGGAAGTTGCATAGGCAGGTAAAGTTTTGTGGCAAGAAAATTAGTAAAGAGTCTTGGAAAGGCAGTAGAGGGTATGGATACTTAGGACCATGTTATGGCCAAGAATAGTCCTTGAGAGAATACACATCAGGCAAAACAAAAGTATGTTTCAGACAGAATGTGTACTTTCCCCAGGTCTCTGTGGCTCGTTCAGGAGAATGCACTTATAAAAGCCACTATGAAATGTGCCTCAGTGGTATGGTGGTTTAAATAGAAATAGCCCCCATAGACTCATGTGTTTAAATGCTTACCCCACAGGGAGAGGCACTATTAGAAGGTGTGGGCTTGTGGGAGTAGGTATGGCCTTGTTAGAGAAGATGTGTCACTGTGGGGCAGGCTTTGAGGTCTATCATGCTCAAGCTGTGCCCAGTGTGGCACCCAGTCTCCTTCTGCTGCCTTTGTGTCTGCCAAGATACGGAACTCTCAGCTGCTTCTCCAGCACCATGTCTGCCTGCATGCTGCCATGCCACCTCCCTTGATGATCATGGACAGAACCTCTGAAACTGTAAGGCGGCCCCAATTAAATGCTGTCCTTTAGAAGAGTTGCCTTGGTTATGGCGTCTCTTCACACCTAACTAAGGCAGGTGGCCATATTGACCCATGAGAGAAGTCAGTCTGTGGAAGGAATTTCTGGTGGTTTGTGTTCAGAGGTCTCACACATAGACTTGCATATCTGTGGTCAGCCCCACTTTCTTTTAAAATTAAATCCCATAGTCATCATGTTTCTACCCAAGGTGTTGAAATAATGACTGGCAAACAGAATTAATTTGCAAGCACAGTTTGAAGAAGTCCAAATTTAAACTAAGATACCTTTTTGTTCTTATCCAACTCCCCCCCACCAAACATTTATTGAACTGTTATTAGACAGAAAGAAGTAAATATGTGATTACAACATATAACCATACTTTAAAAACATTAAAATTATACACAGTATAGAAGATCAATACCCACGAGATTAAGATAATGTAGAGAAGAAGTCACCATTTGAAAAGAAAAAGATTGCTGGGTAGAGTGTGGCATACCTTTATAAAGACTTAATATTGAATCTTTGTTAATTTCATGTCCTAGACCCCAATCCCATTCATCTTCCTGTTTCTTTGTATCTGATCTCTGCCCTTGCAACCTCCCTTCCAAAAGGAAAAAAAATTACCTCATTGTGGAAGCTGTGGTGTGTCACAGTGTATCCCACTGGTATATTCTTTTGTCCACACATCTTCACTTGCAAATGCTCATGAGTCTTTAGTCTGTTTCCAGACCTCTGGCTTCTGCTACACTATCTCTACTGGAACCTCCCTGGGACTCCTCTTAGCTATCCTGTTGCTGTCCTGTGTCTTAGAGATCCTGCAGCTTCGAATCTGCACGACTGGCCCTTTCACACACACCAGCAGTTCATGGATGGGGTAGACGTTAGGGTGGGCTGACTCAAAGTCCCGGATCTGGGCCAGGGCAAGAAGCAAGAAGCGAGCCGGGTCATCCCACCTGCTCTCCACACCCACACTCCCAGGGAGAGCTCTCCGGCATCGCCTCAGTCAGCCCACCCAATGCTGCAGCAGGCCAGAGGCAGAGCCAGCTCCCCCACACTCACACCCTTGGGGACCAAGTCACCTGCAGCCCCGACCACCCCGAAACCAGAGCCAGCTCTACTGTGCTTTCTGGACTAGGTACAGGGTAGGGGAGTAGGGGAGGGGGCGCTCTCCTGAGTGCGGCAGTTGGCAAGGGGCGGAGCTCACAATCCAGCCCCCAGGCCTCTGGGCCAGTTCTCTCTTGATGCCCAGGCAATGGGTGGGGCCAGCTCTGCACAACCCTCAGACATCAACACGGTCCCAGGTGACAGCCCAGCCCAGATGCGTCTGCCTGTCTTTTGGTTGTAATAGAACCCCTTTGTGGCAGACCTAGACTTGCCCCTTGGTGAGGGAAAAGAGCCTCACCACTGCCTTAAGCAGCATCGACCTCTACTCATGTCAGGCTGTTCCTCACTACCCTCGAGTCTCCCGCTCTCTGCCATCTCTCCACCACTGCTCATCTTAGGGGTGCCCAGGGCCTTGGGTGTCTGGGGTTGTCTCAGGCTTGCTCTGCCTGCCCTGACCTTGTGGTGGGGGTTGTCTGCCTGTGGAACCTGGAGGGAGCCATCTTGGGGGTGGGAGCCTCCCCAGTTCACATGGCACCAGGCTGTGGTGTCATTTCAGGCTTTCTCTGCCTGCCTGCCTGTGTGAAGCCAGGTGGGAGCCACTCTGACTCTGTGGCGCTGGGCTGGGGGTCTTGCTCACGGTAGCATACCTTTAATCCCAGCACTTAGGAGGCTGGCAGATCTCTGAATTCTAGGCCAGTCTGGTTTACATAGACTATCAAAGAGAAAAGAGTAAACAAAACAAAGAAAAAAAAACCTGGGAAAGCCTTTTGTCTCTACGTATTGTCAAGTCCCAACACTAAACATAGCCCAACACTAATTGACTTAGTCTTCTTAGGGTCCAACTATAAAAATAATCACAATAAGTGAAAAATATTCCTCACTATTGTTGGTGCTTTCCTAGGAAATATGAACAAACAATCATGTGTTTACCTCAGACTGGGCACTCACAGCAGACCAGAGAAATGAACCCACTCAAGTCCAGCTTGGTAAATCAGTGAGTTTACTGGAGTTACTTTCAGGAGTATGGCTGACTGACGGGCAGCTGTGTGATCAGAGAAGCCCACCGTCAAACCCATAGCTTAAGAGCTGAGAGACCGTTCTCTCTCAGGAGAATGTCAGAGAGTGATACTGCAGGATATTAGATATCCTCCCTCCTCCCCCTCCCCCTTCATCCCTTCTCCCTCCCCTCCTCCCTCTCCCCCTCCCCTCTTTCTCCTCTCCCTCTTCCCCTTCCTCCCCTCCTCCCCTCCTCCCCCTCCTTCCCCTCCCCTTCCCTTCCCTCTTCTTCCCCTCCTCCCCCTCTCCCTCCCTCTCCTTCCCCTCCTCCCCCTCTTCCTCCCCTTCTTCCCCTCCTCCCCCTCCCTCTCCTTCCCCTCCCCCTCCCTCCCCTCCCCCTCCCTCTCCTTCCCCTCCCCCTCATCCTCCTCAGTGCCTATGGCTACACATCCACATTAGCACATGGCACACATACTCTGCACCACACATGCTAACTTGAATAAGAAAGCATCTCTTTTGGTTGTACATATTGCAGTTGGGTCACTATTGTACCAATGGCTTCACCTTGTCTGGTATATTGTTGCTTCTATAGTATACAGGGCCCATAGCAAGCAAGGCTGTTGGTCATAATTCTTTCCCAGCATCCCATATGGTGCAAGGTGAGCACAGCTCTGGCCCAGCTTGGTTTTGGTTTCTCTGTGGTGACTTTAGCAACAGGGACTTATCGTTTGTTTCTGGCATGAAGCCAACAGCAACAGCAGTGACCTTTATTGTCTTGGGAGATGTTGGGGACCTCCCTGAGCAACATGTGGGGGTAGCTCAGCCATGCGTTGAGATGTTCACTCAACAATGTATGATTCTTGGGAATTCCCTTTCCTCTTTTCACAGGGTACCTTAATTCAGCTCCTTCAGTTAATTTTAGTGTTCTTCCAACAACTTTTTTCAAATCCATAAAACTCAAGGAGTTGGGATTATATAATGTACCCTTCTTACAGAGGGTGGGCATCCCGGGGGTCCTAGAGGCTCACTGCTGTGTGCTTCAAGCAAGCATTCCTTGGTCTTGGATAGCTAAGAGGATACAAAACAAGAAATGTTGACACAGTTAGCACAGCATAAAAAGATCCCATCTGTTGTGCAGCTATTTTATTTTATTTTTTTAAAAAAAGCAATGTTGGGTTCAGTGGCATGTGTGGACGCAGTCATTTCCCTCCCTACCCTGCCCTGCCCTGCCCTGCCCTGCCCTGCCCTACCCTATCCTATCTTACCCTACCCTACCCTATCCTACCCTACCCTACCCTACCCTATCCTATCCTACCCTACCCTACCCTATCCTATCCTTCCCTATCCTATCCTATCCTACCCTACCCTACCCTATCCTATCCTATCCTACCCTACCTTATTCTATCCTATCCTACCCTACCCTACCTTATTCTATCCTATCCTATCCTATCCTATCCTACCTTATCCTATCCTATCCTACCTTATTCTATCCTATCCTACCTTATTCTATCCTATCCTACCCTACCTTATTCTATCCTATCCTATCCTATCCTACCTTATTCTATCCTATCCTATCCTATCCTACCCTCTCTCCTCATCCTGGGGTGTTGCTCCTGCTGTAGACTGTTGCCTGCATGTTGTACAGATTCCTGAAAAGTCACAAGTGAACATTTACTCACCCTAGACAGGGAAGCAAAGCACAGACACCAGCAAAATCCACGTTGGTGAACCAGGGGATTTTACTGGGGTTGCTTACAGAAGCAGAAATGACTCAAGGACAGCTCGAGGAGCGTCTCAGTATGGGTGACAGGTCACAAAAGCTGGAACCCTCAAGTGCATTGTACAACCTACAAGCAGAGCAACAGGTTTGATGGGGTTCGTTCTGAATGGCCCAGGTGACTGAGCCACTTCCAGGCAATTTTTCTAGGCATTTTGGTTTGTTTCTTCCTCCTTCTCCTTCTCCTCCTTCTCCTCCTTGTCTTCCTCATCCTCCTCTTCTCCTTCTCCTCCTCCTTCTCCTCTTTCCCTCCCCCTCCTCTTCCCTCCCTCTCCCTTTCCCTCTTCTCCTTCTTCTTTACCCCTTCCCCTTCTCCTCCTCCTCTACCTCCACCTCCTGCTCCTTCTCTTTCTCTTCTACTTCCTCCTCCACCTCCTCCTCTTTCTCCTCCACCTCCTCCTCCACCACCTCCTCTTCCTCTTCTCCTTTCAGTTTGAGCTTATCTGATACTCTCAGCCAGCTTTACGGCCTATGTACCTGTGGGGGGTGGGGGTGGGGCATAATGAATCTAGTCATATTCAGGGACTTCCTGACACTATTTTGAGTTGCTTACTTCCCAACTTAATGAGCTTCTGGACAGCATGCAGCATTTCACCTCCCCTTAGATTCTAAGACTTAGAAGTCCCATTGTTTCAACTCATTGTAAACCTTCTTTTCTAAGACGTCTCTTCCAAGATGAAAGGATTCAATCTTAGCAGACACTGCTGTAGCAATATCTTCTTATCTTAGTCTTGGCGGGGCTGGCCTGCTCTGCTCAATTTGGTTAAGGCCCAGAGCGAGCAGGACCAAGCTTCAGCATGCTTTCACTGCCACTGGAACCAACTTCCAGGTTCTGACAGGCTCTGGGCCAGCAGTGTTGGTCTTGCCCTTGCATAATGAGTACCTAGCTGCTTCAGGAGCCTTGGTCTGGGTGAACAATCCCCACCTCTAGAAGAATACTTTCTTGTAGGGGAATGACCAAGCCAGCTCAGCCAGTCAACAGGTTCTCCAGCACAGGGGTGAGGATTAAAACGAAAAAAAGACAATTAGACAACACTGCAGCATGATGCCAGCCAGTTCTGAGGCTGAGGGCAGGTTTATTTTTTCCAATCCACTTTTATACCATTTTAATTACGTGCAGGTATTAAGGACCAGTAGTACAATGAGGAATCAAGCAAGACAATAAACACCGAGTCCCGTGATCACTCTGGGGACCACTGTTTCTAAGGATGATCAGGATATCTGAGCCTACTTCTTTGTTCTACCCTAAAATCAGATTCTTACTCCCTTGTCCTTGGCCAATGTCAGGTCCCTGCCTGAACTCACTTCTTTGTCGTGGCTTAATGTCAGCTTCCACCCAAGCAGCCCGTTTCCTTGTCCTTGGCCAATGTCAGACTCCTGCCTAGGAGTACCCCAAAAGGCTCTCCACAGGGGAAAAATGTGAAAAGTTTCAGAAGTGAAAAGTTCCCATCTCTAGGACAAACTTAATCTTTTGCATGTGTGTTGTTTATCATTTATGTCTTCTTTGAACTATTTTTCTGGCTTTTAAGAAGCCCACTAGCATAACATTAGCTCTCTGTTAATTTTTTTTCTTCTCGGAACTCTGGCTTGACATATTTACCTTAGATAAGTCTAAGGGATCTAAGTGAAACAGAGTGACTTAGATCTTTGTCCTTCTCTCTCACCCCTTCGGTACTTCATTTATGATCCTGATTTTCACGTCTGTCTAAATCATTTAGATCTGCGAGAGCCTCTCCTACAATTACGGGGCTCCAAAGAACCACTAAAGCCACCCCCACCCCCCACCTCCCACCCCTGGGCTGAATCAATCAGGTTGTGCAGCCTTTGTCTTATGGAGGGATGGGCAGTTACAGCAGTTTCTTCCATTCTTGTATCACAGACTCATCCCAAGTGCCCCCAAGCCCGGCCATGAGAGTCTTTCACTTCCTGTTTAAAAGTTTTCCCAGCTGAGTGTAGAGCTACAACCCTGTAATCTCATCACTTGGAAGGTGGAGGTAGTTAGTTCGGAAGTTCAAGGCCAACAGCCTCTGTTATATGAGACTGTCACAAAAAAGCCAAAAGTCAACTGAAGTAGTTTAGATGCAGAATATTTCTGATGATCATAGTTTCCTCTACTGGGCCAGTATTTAGGTTCCTGTTTGTATGTTATATTGTAGATTTCCCCATCATGTTTATTAATTGTTGGACCTGAGCTATCTTCTATCACTTCTATCTTGTTTCTCCATCATTGATGGCCTATTTTTTCCCCCATGGGGTCTAAGTTTTTGGACCCGGAAAGGGCTGTTTATGCCAGATCTCACCTACAGCTTGAGGAAAGTCAGTGAACACCACCATCTCATCCTCCCCTTCCCACCTTTCCTGCCAACTACAGGTTAATGAAGAGAATATCACTTCCTTGCCCTTATCCTAGCGTAATTTCTCTCTCAAATGGGCAAGTACTTCCCAGGTAAAAAGCTTGCCTGGGTCACACATCTTATTGTTCACAGCAAAGGCCGCTTAGCTGATGCAATAGCGTGCTTATGGACTCTCTCCTGTGGATGCTGCTTTTTAGGGATAATACTATATTCTCTTTCTCACAGGCCATTTTAGCAATGTCCTACACTTGTAAGGTATACTTTAGTAATCATGAAGGGATGGCACCTCATACCACACAAAGGAAGACAGTAACCTTGGAATGCTCCCCAAGAATGATCTACTCTTAGCTCAGTCTTGGTTGCATGCTTTATTGTACTGTATAGGAAGTATACACTGCTACTACAGCAAGGAGGACCATCTTCCCATACATATGGGCAAAGTAGTCTTATAGGGAACAAATCAGGAGCCTCCTCCCATTAGAGGGATTTGCCTCAGTTAAATATCTCATCACTTATTGCAGGGACCATGCATCTTCTCAGTAACTCACTTTTAGTTCTGTCAGTGCCTGATTAGGCTCCAGTTGGGTTTCAAGATCTTCCCTGCAGAGAGATGAATCATCAACTACTCATTCCAAATAGCTCACCGATGGCAGATCCAAGACTCCCACCACAGCCTAGCTTGGTGAACCAATGAGTGTACTGGAGTTGCTCACAGGAGCATGGCTGAGGGGCTGTGGAGTAATCCAAAAGTGGCTGCATCACCAAGAAGTCTGCCCTACTGTGCATGACCGCTCCTAATAGCTTCATCGGTGGGGCTTCCTGGTAGGGAGCTCAAACTCAAGGTGCTGGTGAAGTTCTGAAGTCTTGTCTCTTGGCTTCCAGGGAGACACTTTCACACTGTACATTTATCTGACTCCTTTCTGTGCTCATGTAGAGGAAGGGGGAGTTCTTGAGTCTCTTCCTCAATAAGGGCACTAGCTCCTGCATTAAGGGCTTACTCACCTTGTGGCTGAATTTAATCTTAGTTACCTCTACAGAGGCCTTATTTAACACTGGGGCTTCTACATAAGAATTTATAAAGGTGGTTGTGTAGCTTGGTGTTCTTGTGAGACTCCTAAGAGTGGGGGTGAGGGTATATCTGACTCTTTTGCCTGGTTTTGGGACCTCTTTCCTCCTCCTGGGGTTGCCTCGTGCAATCTTGATATGAAGGTTTATGGCTGCTCTTGTGACTTGATGTGCTGTGATTGGTCAACACCCCTGGGAGGCCTGCTCTTTTCTGAAGGGAAGAAGAAGGGAAGAAGAAGGCGAAATGAAATGGTAGGAGGGGTGGAGATGGGAGGGCAGATGGAGGGCTGTGAAGAGTGGATGGAGGGTAACTGCGGTTGGGATATGACATGAGAGAAGAGCAAACAAACAAACAAACAAACAATTTAGAAAGTGTCTGAGCCTTCAATCTGTACCATGTATATGAGTACACTGTAGCTGTCTTCAGACACACCAGAAGAGGGCATCAGATCCCATTACAGATGGTTGTAAGCCACCATGTGGTTGCTGGGAATTGAACTCAGGACCTCTGGAAGAGCAGTCAGTGCTCTTACCCACTGAGCCATCTCTCCAGCCCTTCAATCTGTATCATATAGGCAAATTAAATGTATAGTCCTAAGTACTTATAGGTAAAAATTCTCATTTAACTTTATATTAGCTAAAAAAAATCATGAAAAAAAAACCCTCAATGGTCAGAATTACTTACTATATGTTATATAAATTATACCACAATGAAGGCAAAAATAAAAATGGAACAAGAAGGAAAATGCAGGTAAAGAGGTTGAAGTTATTGAGGCTGTGATGTTACCACTGTAATTTTATGAACATAATGACAATGCTATCCAGCAGCCTTACAGTGCTTTGCGAAAGCATTTTGCTTTACCTGACTTCGTTCACGCTGGGATGCCCGAAGCTCTCCATGTGGGATCTGTTCTAGCCTGTGGCTGAGGACTTAGAATGACCTTGACCCTGTGAGGATGAGCCTGGGCCACACCTGTTAGCCAATCTTTCCCTAAACGACTGGAACTGCCTCTTCATGTCCCTAGAGACCAGCTCAGTGCCTGGCTCATGACAAGAACTCAAGTGGTCAGTGAGGATCCAACACTTTGTAAGTCTTGAGCAGTGCCAAGATAATGAGGTTGCCCACTTTTCATCAACAGCATTGGAAACAACAAAGAGGCATAGGGATGAAATAAATCCATTTGCAGAAGCAGCTTCTCAGAGTGCAAACTGCTTTTTCTGGCAGGTATCTAAGCCCACTAAATAGAAGCAAATGGTCCTACCTCCATGCCTAAGCATTTGCCTCTGATTTTCTAGTTAAAAGTTTAGAGTCATGGCAGTATCTTTACGTGCTGAGAACACTACAAATCTGGACTATTCCGTGGTAATAAGTTGTGGGTGGAGCCATAGCCTGCCCATCAAATAGCTTAGCTTCTATTTCCTGGT